>NW_019397320.1:49192-85885 GCF_000591075.1 Eurytemora carolleeae
TACCTTACCACATCTAGATCAGGAACTGGAGTACTTGCTGAACCACAGAACTGTCATGCCTCATTAGACCTACCTTACCACATCTAGATCAGGAACTGGAGTACTTTCTAAACCACAGAACTGTCATGCCTCATTAGACCTACCTTACCACATCTAGATCAGGAACTGGAGTACTTGCTGAACCACAGAGCTGTCATGCCTCATTAGACCTACTTTACTACATCTAGATCACAGATGACTGTGTTTGAGTTCTTTTAGGCTTATGCGCTACATAACCATAAGAGAGAGGAGAAGGAAATATCATAACGCATAGTGCTTAGATTTCTATTAAATATTTTGATTAGATTTAGTTCTCAATTTGAATTAATCAATATTTAGTCAAGGAAAAACATGCATACAATGATCAGATTTTTTTTAGAATTTGATAAATCTAAATGACCTAATATTATAGTAGTTTTCAATCAAGTATATAGCATAATTAACTTGTGTTCTTAACCACAATGACATCAATACCAAACCATGATAAAGGAATTGAGTTTTTGCAACAAACTTCAAGTTTCTAACCCCTATATCTTTGCAACCTGATGGTGTAGACCTTTGATATTTCAAACTTAGACTTTATGATCTACCAGAATTAATAGTTTGAAATATCAAAGGTCTAGGAAAATGGTTTGCTAAGTTAAAGGAATTAGAAAATCTGAGTTTGTGGCAAAAGCTCAATTCCTTTGCCTTTCCCTAATCAGAGATAATGGTTTAAAGAGATAGAAGGAGAGTAAAGATTAAAGCATCCGGCCTTGAGTAAACCTTTATAAAAACATAATCCTAATGTAAACAGCTTCTACAGAAACCCAACACCACGTCAACACTAAAACCTAAAAGGTGTGCATTTACAAGACCTAAAGTATCCAAGGGTGTCAAAAAAGAATTATCCCACACAAAGAGGTTTATATTCTTAAAAGTTAAAAAGTTCTAGTGTTTTCCTCAAATTAAAAGCATTATGGGTAAAAATATGATTTTTTGGGTTTAAAATATCATGTTATATATGATGAATTTTGGAAATGAAAATGTATAGATGAGGGGATGAAAGGGAGTTTTGTGAATGAAGGATGAAAGGGAGTTTTGAAGGGTAAATCTAGGTAATTGTGAATTCTGTGAGAAGAGGGGAGGTTGAAAAGAAGGGACTGTCTCTGCACTATTTGTCAATAGAATATTTGTCATATTTAAATATATATTTTTATCTTATACACTATATATACAACTGTAATTTCCGTAATTCAGTTTCCGGCATTTCCGGAGGTATAACAGGGGTACAGAGGATGCTTAGGATACAGAGGATACAGATTATTCAGAGGATACAGAGGATACAGAGGTTTACACAGGATACAGAGGATACAGAGGATCCATAGGATACAGAGGATACACAGGATACAGAGGATACAGATGATACAGAGGATACAGAGGATACAGAGGATACAGGGGATATAGAGGATACAGAGGATACAGAGGATATAGAGGATACAGAGGATACAGAGGATACAGAGGATACAGAGGATACAGAGGATACAGAGGATACAGAAGATACAGAGGATACAGAGGATACAGAGGATACAGAGGAAAGAGAGGATATAGAGGATACAGAGGATTCAGAGGTTACAGAGGATACAGAGGATATAGAGGATAAAGAGGATACAGAGGATACAGAGGATATAGAGAGTACAGCTTCTTTCTTTTTATGTTTAGCTTGAGTTTATGCCAGTAAGTCTAGGATATATATTTTTGTATTTTGTGTTTTTAGGAGGATGTATAGAATTGAATGTTTGTCTGTTTGTGACCAATAAACGTCAAAACTGCAGAACCGATAAGGCCCAAATATTTTGAGGGACCTCATGTGACCCCAAGGAAGTTTAAAAAATTTGCCTCTAACATAATTTGATTTTTGAAAATTTTGAAAATCCATAAAAATCATTTTTGCAAATCCGCGAAATTTTTTTGTTTGTTTTTGTGGTACAATGTACTCAAAGAGAACATGTTTACACTTGAAATAGAAGATGGGCGCGAAGCGTTCTAATAGCATATGTATACTATACTTAGACTATAAATGAAGAAAGGTGGTGAAAGAAAATAAAAGAAGGTGTGGACGCCTTGGACAGCTGTGAAGTGTTCTTATATTGTTTAGAAACAAAAGTAGACTTAAATGGTGGTATAATTATCAGTATAATTAATAGAACTAATATATAAAATACAATCAGGTTTAAAGGAGTAAAAATAATATGATTAAGAAGTCTGAATGGGAAAAGTTCGAATTAGAATATTAAAAATTAAAAAACAAATTTCAGTGTAAAGAGAAAGTAGGATTTATAAAAGTTAAAATGAGAATATTGAAAATTAAAAAATTAAATTTCAGTGTAAAGAGAAAGTAGGACTTATAAAAGTTAAAATGAGAATATTAAAAATTAAAAAATTAAATTTCAGTGTAAAGAGGAAGTAGGATTTATAAAAGTTAAAATGAGAATATTAAAAATTAAAAAATAAATTTCAGTGTAAAGAGAAAGTAGGATTTATAAAAGTTAAAATGAGAATATTAAAAATTAAAAAACAAATTTCAGTGTAAAGAGGAAGAAGGATTTATAAAAGTTGAAGGGTTGAAGATATATTGAAAATTCCAGGTTTAAAAGGATAAAGATTAGATTATTCCTATACACAAGCTCAGCAGTAAGGGGGAATAAAGGTGGAATAAGGGTCCATGGTAGGAGTAAATTATATTCCTACCCTCTACATGACATGACTTTACAATTATGTATGGTATGAATGATGAATCTACTTAAACAAATAGATCCAATGGTTTATGTTTCTATTGTGGTTAAAGAGAGCTTTTAATTCAATAGTTTCAAGTTTGGGTGTTAACCAGTTTTACCTCCTCAACATCGATTATTTTTTAGAATAACATTTTATTTCATAAGTATAAAATTATGAAAATAATCTATGTCTGTGTGTAGTGGAAAATATGTAAATTTCAGACAAGGGGGAAGGATATGCACCCCTCCCTCTCCCGGGGGGGTCATCCCCTGTCAGGTGCTACTTGTCCATACAATGTCATCCTACACGAGGCACACCTGTCAACCTTTTTTAAAATCAATTCTAGGCTTTTTAGAGAATTTTTAGGAGTTCAGAGGGATTACAGGTCATGCCATTAATTAACCAGAAGCTTTAAAGCAAACAATTAGGCACAGATAAATTCTGGGATTTGAGTTGCAATAGGTTGATTATTTATATCATTTAGATATTTTATTATATTTTCTAAATGTTTACTTCTACTATAGCTATGAAATGAATTATGAAAATCATAAACTGATAAATTAAGTATACGTCCAAAATAAACGTCAGGGGGAAGAAGTTGGAAGAAAAAAATGGAATGTGTGGGAGATGCAATTAATAATCTTGAACAGTAACCCTGTGGACACGTGATCTCGACATTTATTATTGCATTGTGCACGCGTACACTCTATTTAAGCTTTCCAATATGGAGTGTCTTAAAAAAGTATTCCTTATAATGCTAAGAAAATAGATTAAAATACGAGTTTTTCACATTCCAATGGACTATGATTAAAAATATACTTTATTTAAACTGTTTTCTACAGAAAAAAAGCGATACGATTTTTTGGGACATTCTTCCTTGTTATCTTTATGGGTTAAACGCTTACACAGATGATTTAGAGATATCTTTCAGATTGTCAGATACCATATAATTGAATATTTTGCAGACATAGAGCAGATATAGATAGAGTAGTGAATTCTAATATATATACACAACAGAGAATAAAAGTGAAAAGTTGCAAAATCAAATATTTTACAACAGAGAGCAGAAATAAATAAAGTAGTAAAATTTAATATTTTACCAGCACAGAGTAGAAATAGATAGAGTAGTAAGTTACATTTTTTACAGGCACAGAGAATAAATGTAAAGAGTAGTAAATTATAATATTTTATAGGCCACAGAGAAGAAATGAAAGGAGATTAGTGATTGCTACTATTTCAGAGGCACAGAGGAAAAAATGTGAAGAGTAGTAAACACAAATATTTACTATCACAGAGCAGAAATAGATAGAGATAGTAAAATTTAATATTTGCTAGTACAGAGCAGAAATAGATAGAGTAGTAAAATCGAATATTTATTAGCACAGACCAGAAACAGATAGAGTAGTAAATTCTAATATTTTACTGACAAAGAGAAGAAGTATAGAGAGATGTAAAATCGTATATTTTACTAGCACAGAGCAGGAAGAGAAAGAGTAGATCAAAGTCTTGTATTTTGCAGGAATAGAGAGGAGATATAAGGTGTAGGAAAATATAATATTTTACAAATACAGAACAGAAATAAAACAGTATTGATTTATATTTCACAGACACAGGGAAGAAATAGAAAAGTAGCACCATTAGGTTGCAAAGATAAATAGATTTGGAAAGTAATTTGAGTAATTATTCTTTTATCAAGACAACACAAAAATGAAAAAAAAAAAATAAATAAATAAATAAATAAATAAATAAATAAAATAAAATAAATAAATAAATACAATTTTCTGTTTTCTGTTTGTCATTTTTTGTATGTTATGGTTTAGCTACTCCTAAATGTATACAATATACGTACAATGTGCAGGACAAGTAAAATATTGGGATTTCCGATGGAAACTGGATGTAATGTAATATCCAGATATATTGTATATATATAATACAGGGTGTTCCATCATCCATGAAACATGACAGCTTTGGTAAATGCTTTTACATGCCAACTTTCATGTACTGTATTAGATATTTCAGACTTTTTCCCGTTTATTTTGCTAAACAAATCTTTTAATCAAGCATATTTTGCATGAAAATCATTTTTACTTTAATATGACTGCATATTAAAGGTTTTAGTTATCCTCTTTAGTATTGAACTAACTGTCATGTTTCGTGGGACACCCTGTATATATCTAGATTATTATAGCAACTATCATTTAGCATCTATTGCGTTCCAACTCAAATAAACTTTTCATTGGACATTGAACAACCCTGCCTTATCTTACTGAATTATGATTGGTTGGCCCAGTTTTAAATCTTCAGATCTTAACAGTTGTTTTATTAACCGCTAGGTGTCTCTAAGTGTGTCTAAATATAGATCAAATTTATAGAATAAATAGTTTAATTAATTTAGTTTAGACCTTTAATAATAAAATAAATTACTCAGATCAAATTGTAAATGTACTTAAGGAATGTCTTTAATACAAGATTTACTCTGAAGTACATATAAATGAAAAATGAATCATAATAAACTAAAATGTCTTGTAATAATACTGATGTTCACAGTTCTACTATTTTAATATTTTCTTATTATAATATTTTCTTAACTAAAAATTCAATATGAACAGAAATTATAATGATTAAGTATTTATCTTATGCCAATCAATTTGATCCTTGTTTACATTTTTAATATACGTAGATCTCATGGTAAAATGTCAATGTGTAGAATTGAAATTAACGTATGACTTTTAACAGATGTTAACCCTATACAGATTGGGGACTGGGGAGTCTTATCCATGTATACCCTGGGGGCGTCCCATGCCCCCCCCCCCCATATAGAAAAAGGCCTTAGAGAATAGGGTTAAAATTCATTATCATAGCCCAAATGTTTTAATTACAGCTCATTGAAAACGAGTCAAACGCCCCCCTCCCCCCTCATCCTACTTAGGATTAAACAAATTTTACTCAGATTTAATCCAATCGATCAAATCCATCATCATATATTCCTTTGATGTTAACAATGCATAGTTTAAAAATATAGTTATGTTGGTTGAAGTGTCCACTATACTCCATTTAATGCATTATTATGCATTATCAAACCTTACTTTATTATACACAAAATACCAAAAAAACTGCAACTCCCCTGACGGACGTTGAGGTTGATCAAAATTGCATTCTCCCGGAGGAAAGAGCAGATGGGTTTTCAGTGTGCTGTCAATTCTAGTCATCAGTGTTTATTTATCAAATATCTCAACTCTATAACCCAGGGGCGGATACAGGGGGGGGCGGGGGAAATTCGCCCCCCCCTGAATTTGGAATTTTTTGTTTCTATTTTAGAATAGCTTCTCAATAGCCATGCTTAAGGGAAAGAAACCCTAGTGCAAAACAGGAAAAGATCTGTCTTAATAAACTATAATGTGTGAAAAGTTAAAAATCTAGGTTTTTAGTCTTTAGTCATTAATTTTGACTCTTTTTTAATTCTTTTAAGTTAAAAAAAAACTTTCCCTGCGCGCAATTCTTTGTTCCTAATTAAGAATTTTTTTGTTCCTAAAAATCTTGATCCAATCCCCCCCGCCCCTTCAATCCTTCCCTCCTCTCTTCAATAAATTTGTAAAAGCCACTTCTGCATTAAAACCAGAATTTGACATGATTAATTTTAAGCTAGAAAACTGGGATATACATTTCACAGATCATTGTCATCAGTGCATAATTTAATGCATTATTGGCAAGCAATGTTCTTTTGTTGAAGAGTTTAAAAAGTTTATAAAGTTTAAAAGGTTTAGCGGTTTTCTTTCTTATAAGCTCAACTGAGAAATCTCAAATCTGTTTTGTAAAAATATTTTACTTTACAAAGTTTCGTCCAACTGCACCCCAGATATAATTTATACACTTTTACAATGTATATGAATGGGTTAACTACACCCCTCTCCATTATTGGGTTAAGAACCCCCTCCACTATGTTGGGTTAACAACCCATCTCCACAATATTGGGTTAAGAACCCCCCCCCTTTCCACTATGTTGAGTTAACTACCCCCATTCTCCACCTGTCCCCCCTCTGTTGCCTGAACCTAGTCCTGACATAAAGGCATGCTACCTGAGCACTGTGCAGGGATGAATATTGTGTTTAAGAACAATAAAAATTAATAATTAATTCTTTTTAACATCTCAATTTTACTCATTACTAAAAATTCCTTTTTTTAAAAAGATTTAAAATATTAAACAATTAAGTATTATACCCCTGTATCTGGATTTTGGTAATCACATCCTCAATCTTGTACACTAGTTTTCAAGTGTAATCTTCTATCTCTACAAAAATGATAATTATGCATATTTCTTAAAATATTAAAGTATTTTAGTAGATTTTTTAAATAAATCTAAATTAATAATTAATAAATAGGTTATCAGAAGGACACCCTGAGCATTTTTAGGAACGGTTGCTGGTCGTACATGGCAATCACGGACTGTATAAACTGTGGTTGGTTGGGTTTACATCAAATATGTCAGTTCTTTTAGTCTAGCTTATGACCGTTAGGTGTCTCTAGTATTAAAATAAGACATAGCATTAAATTATGTAAATCAGTATTAGGATGAAAATTAAATTTTTTTGAACATTAAACATATAAATGTGTCTTCCAAAAAAATTTTTTTTTAATGTTTCAAATTTTAGACGTTCAAACAAGTTTTTAATAAGCCGGCGCGCGGTAATAGAGATTAGAAATGATATGGAGACTAGAAGAGCGTAGACTTCAAGTTCTGTGTGCGAGTTTTTATTTGTGATGCGGTATCGCATAGATTCGATGTAACATCAGAGAGTAGTTGTTAAAAGTCTATTATAAATAAGAGTTTTGTTGTAAGTAATTATAACGAATGGAGGGAAAAAAATAATCCAAGAAATTGAGTTTAAAGAATGAACTGAGAGAGGGTGGGGAAAGGATCCAGGGGAGGGTCGATGGGGGGGAGTAGTAGGGATTTAATTAATTAAATTCTACTAGAAATTAACAGGAACAATACGAATTGAAAATTGGAAATAAATGCGAAGAAAAAAAACTAATTAGAAAAAAAATTCTAAAAGACAATGAAAGGTTGAATATAGTTGATGAGAAATAGAAGCATTGTACTTCTGCCCCCTCCCCCCCATCACCCCCTCATGCAAAAACCAAGAATTGTTTTATAATTTGATCTTTCAGAACCAAATAAACACGGGAAATTAATGTTTGCACAATTCCTTTTTACAAATATTATTACCTGGAATAGAGAATTAATAGTTTATTTTATTTAGGGATTTTGCTAAAAATATAAAAAATGTTTATTAAATGAAATGCTATGGAAGAGAACCAAGAAATTGTGAAAAAAAAAACATTTTCAAATTATCTAATTTCTATCTATCTATCTAATTATCTATCTATCTATCTATCTATACATTCTTAAAGTTTTTGATGTTTCTATTCTTGTGATTATTTCTTTTTTGATTATTAATTTTGATCATTGGAAAAAAAAGTTTTTTTTGGTCTACAAAATTAACCCTTAATCCCTGACCGAAATATTTTCAAAAATGTGGATAAAAATCTGCTTTTGATCTTGCAACTTTATCAATACAAAATTTCGAATAAAATATCTTTAATCTTGTGTTCAAGGTATATGATTTGGAACAGTTGACATATATCTATGTTTATTGATTTTAATACTTTTAAGATAAATATGATTCAAAATTGATGATAAAAATTAAACTAGAAATTTTTGTTCTAATAAAAAAGACATTTTTTCTTTCTTTTCTAAATTCAATGAATTTGTGATATGCCTTTTGGTCTATTTTAATTTAATACTTTTGATGTTTCTTTTGAAGTGCTTTAGATCAACCTGTTGAAATCAAACCATCATTTGGTTAATTTTCTCGGATTTTGGGAACCCAGCTATTCCTGTAAACTAAATTTTTTCAAGAAAATTCATCTCACTTCATTAAGAATTTTCAACCATGAGCACCTGCTCAAAACATTTCAGTAGTTTTACTTTTAGTTCAGGCAAAGAAAATAAGTTTTTTTTACAAACTCAAATTTTCTGACCCCAATATCTTTATACAACCTGATGGTGCAAACCTTTGATATTTCAAACTTAAATTATATGATTTAAAATAATTCATAGTTTGAAATATCAAAGGTCTACAACATCGAATTGCAAAGATATAAGGATTAAAAAGTTTAAGTGTGTGGCCAAAACTCATTTTCTTTGTCCAGTGATTAATGAATTATGAATTGTCATCCAAACAAACAAACAGAGATTACTCCTTTTCAACTTTTCATCCAAAACTAGAACTAAGATTAAAATTTACATTATTCATTTCCTAAACAGAAATGTTATAAGAGGTGAATTAAATGTTTTAATGAAGAAAGAGAGAGAAAATTACTTTCTGTTTGAGAGTAGAGGAAAATTGAAGGGGGGAGGGAGCTCCCCTGAGGGGAGAAGGGAGGAGTAGGGGATCTCCAGGTATATATGAGATGAGTTGCAACAGATGTGAGATCCAATTGTTTTAATAGTATTGTCCTGATGACTCATTCTCTTGAGCTAAATACTGAGCTAAACACCCTTGTAAAGCTATAATATGATAATATATAGCTCTCAGTCATCAACATAATAATAAACAATAAATACTGAGCTAAACACCCTTGTAAAGCTACAATATGATAATATATATAGCTCTCAGTCATCAACATAATAATAAACAATAAATACTGAGCTAAACACCCTTGTAAAGCTACAATATGATAATATATATAGCTCTCAGTCATCAACATAATAATAAACAATAAATACTGAGCTAAACACCCTTGTAAAGCTATAATATGATAATATATAGCTCTCAGTCATCAACATAATAATAAACAATAAATACTGAGCTAAACACCCTTGGAAAGCTATAATATGATAATATATATAGCTCTCAGTCATCAACAAAATAATAAACAATTAATACTGAGCTAAACACCCTTGTAAAGCTACAATATGATAATATATAGCTCTCAGTCATCAACATAATAATAAACAATTAATCCCTCATTAATATTTAAAAGCTCAATGTAAGTGACCGGCTATGTAAGGTAGCTGTACTGAGTATGCAGTGTTGTGGAAAACTTCTTTCGGATTTATTTGAGACATATTAAACTTTTTAAAGATCTGTGAATCATGAGTTTGAGCGCGAATTCAACGTTGGGGGTGGATACGTTTTCAGAATTAGTTTTTTTTTAATTATAAAATAACGACAACGAAAAATAAAGTAAAAATTATACAGTAATCTAATTAGATGGTTAGAAACATATTTCTCAAAAGAAATTTGTCAATAAATCCATGCTAATATCGATTATTTCGTTTTCATTAGTATATTGAATTTCTTATCTTCTTTGGATTTATTCGCAGATTTCTTCAAATTCTTCAAATGTCGTCTTTTCAATAATAATTCTAGAAAATCTGCAAAAATCTTTGTGAATAATGAGAAACCAGAATAATGAGAAAATAGAAACTATTAATTGAACAAGATTGTTTATTTTCGATGATAAGATTAATTTTTATTTTCTCAACATGTTCCTATATTCCTATATCCAGAACACTGCATACTCAGTTCAACTACCTACATAGCCGGTCACTCCCTTTAATAGATTTACGGCAAAGGAAATGATTGCTCGTTTTACAAACTATATATTTCTTATATCTTATATCTGATGTTCTAGAGCTTTAATATTCCAGTTTGAATTCTCTAACTTTCAGAATCAAAGTTTGAGTAGGTTTGCACATTAAGAAGTAAAGATATAGGCTTGTTATGATTGTCCATTTCTGTACTTTACTTGAAGTAAAAAATAAGAATTACTAAAACGAATTCTTTCGCTTCTTTCTGCGCTGTCGTATAAACGACAGATCTTGGTGGTGTGATCTATACCGCCAGGACCTATACATCGGACATGATGATCGTAGCTCTGCCCAACTCTGCCGAAGCCTGTCGTATATACGAGGCGGTATAGCCGAAATCAGTTATTTTGCTACATGGGAATGGAAATTTGAAATATCAAAGAAGGGGAAGTCCTTCAATTATCATACAGGGAAATTTTCATCTTTCTAAACATCCCAACGAATGATTTGACAGGTTCTTTACGTTTTATAACTTTTTGCTCTCTCAATATTCTTGATTTCATTTATCTAAAAGTTTTTATTTTGTCATTTTATAATTCAGTATAAAGCCATGACAAACATTTTCTATTTTTTAAAATCATTTTTAATTATTAAACCATAAAAATGAATTCTAGACTATTCAGATGTAAATATAATAACAAAAATGATTAATAAAGAAAAAATATCATATATTAATTCCTAAAAATAAATAACGTAAAATATAAAGAACTCTAGTAGTGTAGTTTTTCAATAATAGTGGCTTGCAGACTTTAAGGCAGTAGAGATACCTAGGTCGTAATTTAGATCATTAAATAATTTAGTTAAAAGATGGAAAAAGAACAATATAGTTGAAGAGATTAAGATTTCAAGAGAACTTATATATAAATGGAGAGTCATTTCAAATAATACTAAATACTCACAAGTTCTTTGAGAATTAAATGTAACTGAAATGTTGTCACAACTTTGCAACCTGATGATTCAAATTTTGGCAAATCTAACAGAAAAAACTCTTTGAGAATCCAGAATTTAAATAACATGTTATAAAAATTTTAAATCTTTCTGACATTATTGCCTGGCCTTTACTTAAAGTCTAACTATACAGGTAAATGAAGGTATAAAACTGTATCCCTAACTACAGGAAAATCAAGGTATAAAACTGTATCCCTAACTACAGGTAAATCAAGGTATAAAACTGTCAGGTAAATCAAGGTATAAACCTGTATCCCTAACTACATGCAAATCAAGGTATAAACCTGTATCCCTAACTACATGTAAATCAAGGTATAAAGTTGTATCCCTAACTACAGGTAAATCAGGGTATAAACCTGTATCCCTAACTACATGTAAATCAAGGTATAAAACTGTATCCCTAACTACAGGTAAATCAAGGTATAAAACTGTATCTCTAACTACATGTAAATCAAGGTATAAACCTGTATCCCTAACTACTGGTAAATGAAGGTATAAAACTGTATCCCTAACTACTGGTAAATCAAGGTATTAACCTGTATCCCTAACTACTGGTAAATCAAGGTATAAAACTGTATCTCTAACTACAGGTAAATCAAGGTATAAACCTGTATCCCTAACTACTGGTAAATGAAGGTATAAAACTGTATCCCTAACTACAGGTAAATCAAGGTATAAAACTGTATCCCTAACTACAGGTAAATCAAGGTATAAAACTGTATCCCTAACTACATGCAAATCAAGGTATAAAACTGTATCCCTAACTACATGCAAATCAAGGTATAAAACTGTATCCCTAACTATAAGTAAATCAAGGTATAAAACTGTATCCCTAACTACAGGTAAATCAAGGTTTAAAACTGTATCCTTAACTACAGGTAAATCAAGGTATAAAACTGTATCCCTAACTACATGCAAATCAAGGTATAAAACTGTATCCCTAACTACAGGTAAATCAAGGTGTAAACCTGTATCCCTAACTACAGGTAAATCAAGGTATAAAACTGTATCCCTAACTACATGCAAATCAAGGTGTAAAACTGTATCCCTAACTACAGGTAAATCAAGGTGTAAACCTGTATCCCTAACTACATGCAAATCAAGGTATAAACCTGTATCCCTAACTACTGGTAAATGACGGTTTAAAAAGTATAAAAAGTTAGAATGAATTTGATCTGTCAAAACAATGTGTTAAACATGTTAGTTCCGGGGATTATACCCTATACATTGGTGATAGCAGGGAATTAGGGGAAGGGTATGAAAAGGAGGGAGAGGGGATTTACGTGGAGGAACAACAACCTCTATGGGGAGTGAACTAAACAACCCACTCCTCCTCCTACCTCTTGTGCTCCAGTTAACTTCCCTGAGATTAATATATAAGATTTCTGATATAATAATTAGCTTTTCCAAAACTTGCATTTTTACTGACACCTTAGTCTTATGGATGAAATTAGACATTAAAAATTAAGACATTTTGCCGGAGGCTATTTGGGTGTGGCTAAGGAAGCGCTATGGGTGAGAGGGTTTTGCTGCAATTCTTTGCTTGTGAGTAAATTGTGGATAGGAAGCGCTATGGGGGTGGCTTGCCTTCCCCGCTTTGATACAAGTCGTTATTAAGATTATTTAATAATTAAGTTTAAGCACAGTTTTAATTTTATTCCAATTAAAGATTTATATGTAAATTGTAAGGCAAAGACTAATAGATTACTTTACTTAAAACTAAACCACGGTGTAATTATCGGCCCAGGGAAATATTTCTTAATTTCAATTATAGTTAATGCTATGTTCTACTCTATGAGCTATTTAAATAAAATTAATCTACATATTGATATTTATCTCCAGGTTTTCATATTAAACATTGGTCTGGGTAACCCTCTTCAATAATATGTATTGCAGAATAAGGACAAACCCAAAATATTGAAATTACTCAACTAAATTAATACTTTTATGACTTTAAAGAACAAATTTAAGTTATAAGCACAGTCAGTAGTAATACTGCAGCCTTATTATATTACATTGAGACAGATAATAAATATAGATGCAAATATAAACTAAGACAGATATAGAAGCATATATTCTTATATTTATATATATATATATATTTATATAATCCATCAACAAGATTAAAAAAGTACAGAGAGAGATATGACCTTTTCCCCCTCCCCCAGTATAATGATTATATTTTTCCATCCCTCCCTTTCCCATCTTTTCCTTACCTTCCCTCTCTCCCCCAGTATTATGATTATTTCTCTTCCCTCCCTTTCCCATCTTTTCCTTCCCTTCCCCCCATTTCCATATTTCATTTCATATATCATTAACTATTAACTAAAGAAAGTCTTGAAAACTCTGGGTATTGTTTAAACGGGAGAAAAGGGGTTTGTGGTTGGATTAAAGAGAAATGTGAATGGAGAAAAATTAGAGAAAAGTGCAGTAAAATACTCCAACCTTCACTCCATTCTTCCTTCTCCACCTTTCACTTTTTATATTTTTCATTTAGAAACAATCTTAATGGAGATTGAACAAAAAGTATTAAATATACTCTTTATTGTTTTCTCTTTTATTATCCCTTTTCTTATTTTAATTTTTAATTTTTGTTTACAATTGAGATAGGAGCAGAAAACAATAAACATACTCCATTTTCTAGTCTCTTTTCTATTCCTTTTTTCTTCCATCTCTATCTTTCACTTCTACTTTCTATCATTCACTTTTTCACTTTCTATCTTTCAATTTCCACTTTCTATTTTTCACTCTCCGCTTACTATTTTTCTTCTTTTGCTTTCAAAACATTTATTTTCCTTTCTAAACATTTATCGTCCTTTCTCTTTTTTCTTTCTACTTTTCTTCCTTTCTAACGATAATTTTTCATTATTTTCCTTTCTCTCCGTTCTCTTCCTTTCTCTCTGTTCTCTTCCTTTCTCTCTGTTCTCTTCCTTTCTCTCCGTTCTCTTTCTTATTCTTTGTTCTATTCCTTTCTCTCCGTTCTTTTTCTTTCTCTCTGTTCTCTTCCTTTCTCTATGTTCTCTTCCTTTCTCTCTGTTCTCTTCCTTTCTCTCTGTTCTCTTCCTTTCTCTCTGTACTCTTCCTTTCTCTCTGCTCTCTTCCTTTCTCTCTGTTCTCTTCTTTCTCTCTGTTCTCTTCCTTTCTCTCTGTTCTCTTCCTTTCTCTCTGTTCTCTACCTTTCTCTCCGTTCTCTTCCTTTCTCTCTGTTCTCTTCATTTCTCTCTGTTCTCTTCCTTTCTCTTTGTTCTCTTTCATTAACTCTGTTCACTTCCTTTCTCTCTGTTCTCTTCCTTTCTCTCCGTTCTCTTCCTTTCTCTCTGTTCTCTTCCTTTCTCTCTGTTGTCTTCCTTCTCTCTGTTCTCTTCCTTTCTCTTCCTTTCTCTCTGTTCTCTTCCTTTCTCTTCCTTTTTCTCTGTTCTCTTCCTTTCTCTTCCTTTCTCTCTGTTCTCTTCCTTTCTCTCTATTCTCCTCCTTTATCTCCATTATCTTTCTTTCTCTCTGTTCTCTTCCATTCTCTCTGTTCTTTTCCATTCTCTCCGTTCTCTTCCTTTCTCTCCGTTCTCTTCCTTTCTCTCTGTTCTCTTCCATTCTCTCTGTTCTCTTCCATTCTCTCTGTTCTCTTCCTTTCTCTCCGTTCTCTGCCTATCCATCCCTTCTAACTCATTTTCATTTTCCCTTCTTCTGTTTTCCTATGTTTTTAACTTCTTAAAAATAGATTTTTAATTTCTACAAAAAATATGAATAACAAAATAGACTTGAAATATTAAAGAAGGGGGGGGGGGAGTATGTTTACTGAATGATGGAAAAGTTGTTCTGTCAGAAATAGGGTATAAGATGTGAGGCAACGAACCTGAAGAAACTTTATAGAATATATATATTATATTACATATATATATATATAGAAAATATATTAGAAAATGTTTATAAAGAAATCACTTTCTGTCTCAACTCAAGGTTTATGGTTTGATATATATTTATCATCTTAAAGAACTGTCTACACCATACAACCCTGTTCTAACAATAAGAATAAACTTAAATAATTTAAATATGGCAAATATCGGGATTTCGAAGATTTATAAATGCACAGCAATGGTTATAAAAGACGAATTAAAACAAAGAATATTAAATAAAAACTTGTATGATTTGAACATGTTAATTCTTGCATATTCCCCCCTCTGTATCCATCCCTCCCTCCCTCCATAGATAGAGTTTTGTAAAAGGATTCAGTTCTGCTTGTACTCCGGATGAAATCAGATTAAAATTCTGGGATATTTATCCACCATTGTTATATTCTATCATTCTCTTTTATATACTTCCTTTACATTGTTATATTCTCTTTTATATACTTCTTTTACATTGTTATATTCTCTTCTATACACTTCCTTTACATTGGTATATTCTCTTATATACACTTCCTTTACGTTGTTAAATTCTATTCTATACACTTCCTTTACATTGCCATATTCTCTTCAATACACTTCCTTCACATTGTTATATTCTCTTCTATACACTTCCTTTGCATTGTTATATTCTCTTCTATACACATCCTTTACATTGTTATATTCTCCTCTATACACTTCCTTTACATTGTTATATTCTCTTCTACACACTTCCTTCACATTTCCATATTCTTTTCTATACACGGGGCTGTTAAAATCTCTGCCGTGCCAGAAACCAATGGAGTGAGGTTCCTTGGGGATGCTGATGAATCTGAAGAGGCATCCTCTGGGATAACGAAAGTTAAATCATCCTGAGATCTGTCAATGAAGTACAGGTCCCATTCCTGAAGATGGACCAACGGAGCTAAGGCTCAAATGTCTATCCTGAATGAGATCCTGGAGTGTACTGATCCTATTCTCCATGGGTTCTCTAATCAGCTTAGATTTAGACAAAGGGTGCGGGGTTTAAGTATTTAGTCATATTATAAATATGCATTCTTTAATTTCTACAAGAGAAAGAGAAAGGATCTATTAAAAAGTAAGAAAATTACGCGCGCAAATTGTGCCCCCTCCCCTAAACAAATGCCCTTGTACGCCCCTGATAATACTATCTATCATGAAGGGGCGTATTTGTAAGAGGGAGGGAGGGAAACTCTTCAGTTGGTGTGACTAGTACCAATGGGGGGGGGAGGGTGTCAGCACTAATTCCTTGTCAACGATATAACATAATCATAATAGCATAATTCCTCTTCTATACACTTCCTTTACATTGTTATATTCTCTTCTATACACTTCCTNGAAAGTGACCGCGAGCTTGAAATCGACAGGTGGCTACTCTGATCCTCATTGGTCAAATCCTTCCGTTTAGTGAACTGTGATTGGTCTTGGGTCCCATGAGCAATAGTATATTATGCAGTTCTTAGTTCACTTTATTAACTCTAGGTGTCTCAATTACATTAAATTATTTTAATTAATATTACAATGTATTAAGTTATATAGTTTTTTAAAATTATTTTACACATTTTACACTCTGTAATTCAAGATTATTAATGAAAAAAAAGATTTTGATCAAAATTTATTAAGTTATTGCGTTTCATTAATTTCTCAAAAATTATAAGTAAGCTTATTGTCTCTTGAACCATGTCCAATGGATCTGGAATCATATCGTCAGATAGTTTATTTTTTAACTTCAACGGAGTTAAGAAGTTGTATAACATAATTCTTCGAACTCAAAGTAAACTTTACACTTAGTTCAGGCAGTAACTCCACAATCATGAAGACAGCATTTTATAGCTGAAATTATGAAGTTTTAAAATGTTGTAATTTAGTAATTTAAAAAAGTTCTTAAAGTGGAGCTGAATGGGTTTTAGAAAATGTATCAAATTTTATAGATTTATATCACAATAAGGAAATATTTTGGGTAAAGCAGAGGCATCAGCCTGAATAGGGAGGAATTTCCTAAGACTTTGAAATAAGATACGAGTCATCCCGTGGATTAGTGAAATCTATGATTTCCACAGAGAGGTTTCAGGCCTTGTGGGTAATGTGGCCTCCCCTCCCCCCCCGGACAACTTTCTGTTTACGCCCCTGCAGTTCTGCAATTTTTTGAAGTGTTTTGGCACTTTGATAAACATTTTAAAATTTAATGTTTGTTTTGTTGCATCAGAAACCACGACATACCATGGTGTGTGTAAATTGAATACATTAAGAAGTTATAAATTAAAAAGGTTTGTGCAAAAGTAAAGTTTATGTATAATTTATCATCTATCTATATATAAATTTGGCTTGCCTGTCTGTCTGTTTGTTTGTCTGTCTGTCTGTCTGTCTGTTTTTTTGTATCCAATAAACGTCAAAACGGCTGAACCGATCGGGCCCAATTTTGTTGAGGAACATCATATGACTGCACAGGGAAGGTTTACGAATGATAAAAATTAAAAAAAAATTGTATTTTTAAAGTTTTTACTTTTGCAAAAGAAATCTAAATTCTTGAAAATCCGCAAAATTAAAAAAAAAATCTGCAAAATTAAAAAAAAAATCTGCAAAATTTTTTCTTCTTTGTTTTAAGATGTAAACAAAAAGAACATGTTCACAATTTAAATAGAAGATGGGCGCGAAGCGCCCTAAAGGCCTAGTATATTAATGTTTTTATAATTACATCTTCATATAATATACATTACTTTGTCATATTTGCATCTTATTCTTTAAGCCTCTTTTCTTCTTCCCTACCTCCTCATTCATTTTCACAATTTGATTCATCTTTATTAAGTCTTCCCCCGGGGTACCGCGTACATATTTAAATGCAAGTAATGTGTTTAATTTTGTAATTCAATTGTAAGTATGTATAATAGATTAAATTGACACAGATTTATATATTTCTATTTTTAACTCTAAATTATGACAATCTTGTTTAAGGGATTATATAAGTATTTAACCAACTCAAGCCAATGCTAATTACCATGAATGGAGTATAAACGGAGAAAGGTATAAAGGAATGTGTAAGGGGAGGGAAGAGAAGAGAAGGGGTGTGATCAGTCCCAGCTGGTATATAATTAACCCTTAAGAATTAGATGTTGCTTATCAATATAAAAAAGGGGGGGGGTCAGTCCTTTAGCCTCCGCGTCTGATTCCCTGTCAACGATATAACATAATTATAATAGCACAATAGAAAAAAATTGATTTTAAAATGAAATGAAATCCTCACGACAGGATTTTGTAAAGATAATATAATAGAAAGAGACCGCGAGCTTGAAATCGACTGCTGGCTACACTGATCCTCATTGGTCAAATCCTTCAGTTTAGTGAACTGTGATTGGTCCTGGTCTTCCTGTAGTCTTTAAGTTCAGTTAATACACACTAGGTGTCACAATTATAGTAATTATTTTAAAGAAATCTAAATGTTTTTCAATTTCTAAAATCATCTTAAAAAATTCCATGTGCACTCACAAAAATTAATCATTAAATTGATGAAAAACAAATATTGAGTAGATTTTTAAAAAAGACAAACATATTTAAACTTGAGTGATTTTCCTTTCCTTGCCCAACTAAGTTGACTGTACTGGAACACTAGTTGAGTTTTGTACCAAAAAGCCCTGTCAAATACAATGAGATCTTCGACTATACAGGATTATTCCATTTCTAGGGATGTTACGATCATATTATTAAAACGATATTTTTTTATAAGATTCGTCGTTTCGTTTACGATCGTTAACGACAACGTATCGTTAATCACAACCCTTTGTTAACAATCGTTAACGACGACCCTTCGTTAACGATAGTTAACGAAGAGAGGAAACCGACCTTAAGGGCATCTGTACTAATCATTGAGTAGTTCTTAAGAAAATATCAAGAAGTTTTAGCTCCCCCCAAAACTGTAAAACTTCATGTAAGACAACATTCAATAAAGTTGCATGACATTTTTTTTTCAAAAACTATAGTTTTTCCAAAAACGACCGTTTTTATAAAGTTTGTTGTTTTGTTAACGATCTTTAACGACAACCCTTTGTTAAGGATTGTTAAGGACAATCCTTCGTTAACGATCGTTAACAACGACCCTTCGTTAACATAATTATTTTTAATTAAATTTTTTTTTCAAAAACGATCGTTTTTTCAAAAATGATCATATTTATAAAACAATCGTATAAAAAACGGTCTTAAATCGTTTTTGTAAAAACGATCGTTTTCAAAAACGATCGTTATTCGTTTTTAAAAGTTCAAAATGAGTGGGTCGTTTTTAAAAACGATCGTTTTTTTCCGCACACGAAACGATTGAAAAACTAAAAACAAAACGTTCGTTTAATGATCGTTTTCAAAAACGATTAACAACCCTACCCATAACAAGGGATAATGATAAATATGCTTGAAGAAAGTGTTTGCGAAAAATGAAAAAGGGTCTATAAGGCTTACGGTCCTGGTCTTCCTGGAGTTCCTGTAGATATATTAGATTTCGCAGTCTTTCAGTTCAGTTAATACACATAGGTGTCTCAATTATAGTAATTCTTTGAAAGAATTTTAAACGTTTTTTTTTTATTTTTAAAATCTTCTTTGAAATATTTTATGTGCATACAAAATTGAAGATTAAACTTACGGAAATCAAATATTGAGTAGAATATTGTGATTTGAGAGAAATACCTTTAAGTATAATACCATCAAAATTGAGAAATATTCATGTGAAACCAATTACCCTGTAAACTTTTACCGTTTTATTTGTGAGTTTCTAATCCAGTTGCTCAGAATCAATGTCACCTGGGCTTAGTTTATCGGTTTTGTCCGCAGGGGAAACTCATGACTTTACCTACACCTTGTTATAGATATCGAGCATTTCGAAATTTTCACTCATAAGATTAGGAAGATATCCCTTGCCCGGATATTTAAGTCAAAATATAGGTTCAGTTTTAGTTCAAATAAATGTAGGCAGCAGATACATACTGAGAGTTATCACATAATTTTTAGTATGTTAGGAGCAAAACAATAAGAAGACGGCTCTAGCAAGGGGATTCTAGGACTAAGTCAGGAGGGGGGGGGGGGATAACATTTTTTTCCCCCTTGCCCCCCCCCCTCCTTGTCAGGGATTTAGAAAACGATGATATCTCCCACATTGTTACTCAGATATTGAGCTAGGTTGATGAACCAGTAAAGAAAAAATGTTTAGATTTGAAAATATCAAAATATTTTATTACATAGCAAAAAGTGCAAAACTTCCCTGCAAGATTTATGCAATATGCTTCCTTTTGTCAAAGGCAATTTAGATAGATATTTTGTCTGCCATTTACCTTACTCATCCTCAATTTAGATAGATATTTTGTCTGCAGTTTTGCAATATTTTTTTTCCGCTGAGCCGTTAAAAGCTAAAAAAAAGCCATTTCAGGCTTTCAGCTTGACGCTCAAACTCAGCTCAGCCATACTTTTTTTAAATAGAGAAACTAAAATGTGTATTGAATCAATAATTTCGACCTTTTCTAAGGTTTTCTGGTCCAAAAAAATACCCCCCCTCCCCCCACTAGCAAATTCCAAGCTACTTAGTGCTAAATCAAAAGTATGTATTATCTTTATTTAAATAAAACAATTTTTTATTTATTAATTATTCCACAGGGCAAATGTTTTTAATCCATTCTTAAAATAGAATTTAAGAATCTATACATTCTACATTTGGAAGCTTCCTGCAATTTTCTAAGGTTGTTTTACCCCCTTTCCGCCTACCCCTTAGCTGTCTCAGAGCCGTTTTACTTTTAAACAAGGCTTAAAACTTAGCAAACATAAATTAGATTGGTTAAATGGTTTCCTTCCATTTCACAGTTGTTCACTGTATAAAAGTTAGGAATTTGAAATTAAAGAGTTAAGAACCATTAACCTTCCTCATCCTCAATTTTAATATTTTGGTATCTTGAGGATTTCAAAAATATTTGTTTTTTGATAACCTCCAATAAAAAAATATGTTTTTTTACTAAATAAAAACATCAAATTGATTTTTATCTAAGCTTATGCTGAAATGAACTCGGGAATGCATGACAGGCTATCAGAGAATATTGATTTGGAGAAAATCAAATAATTTTCAAGAAAACTTATCTATAAAATGATGTTCCAGGGCCCAACAGGTTATATAGCACAAATGTGTGAAGTACACCTGCAGTATGGAAACAGTAAAACAAAATGGCCGTTTTACACTTTTTAATTAATTCTCTTTGGTCACATGCATGGATGGGGGGGGGGGGGTATCAGAAACAATTCTTATTTTGTCATTAAAATTGATATTACTTTTATAAGTTTAAGATGCTTAAAAAATTATTAAGTCAAAAAAAAATAAAATGTTTTTCCACATTTTTATTCTTCTTTCTGGGTATTTCCAGCTGAATATGAATTGTACAATATACGTATATGTATAATACATAAAATGCATAGTGCCTCTATGATTGTATAATATATAATGCATAGTTCCTCCATGTTTGAATAATATATAATGTATAGTGCCTCCATGATTGTATAATATATATAATGTATAGTGCCTCCATGATTGTATAATATATAATGTATAGTTCCTCCATGATTGTATAATATATAAAATGTATAGTTCCTCCATGATTATATAATATAAAATGTATAGTGCCTCCATGATTGTATAATATATATAATGTATAGTTCCTCCATGATTATATAATATAAAATGTATAGTGCCTCCATGATTATATAATATAAAATGTATAGTGCCTCCATGATTATATAATATATAAAATGTATAGTTCCTCCATGATTATATAATATAAAATGTATAGTGCCTCCATGATTGTATACAATATAAAATGTATAGTTCCTCCATGATTGTATAATATATAATGTATAGTGCCTCCATGATTGTATAATATATAATGTATAGTTCCTCCATGATTGTATAATATATATAATGTAAAGTTCCTCCATGATTGTATAATATATAAAATGTATAGTTCCTCCATGATTGTATAATATAAAATGTATAGTTCCTCCATGATATATAATGTATAGTTCCTCCATGATTGTATAATATATAAAATGTATAGTTCCTCCATGATTATATAATATATATAATGTATAGTTCCTCCATGCTTATATAATATAAAATGTATAGTTCCTCCATGATTGTATAATATATATAATGTATAGTTCCTCCATGATTGTATAATATATAAAATGTATAGTGCCTCCATGATTATATAATATATATAGTGTATAGTTCCTCCATGATTATATAATATAAAATGTATAGTTCTTCCATGATTGTATAATATATATAATGTATAGTTCCTCCATGATTGTATAATATATAATGTATAGTTCCTCCATGATTGCATAATATATAATGTAAAGTTCCTCCATGATTGTATAATATATAAAATGTATAGTTCCTCCATGATTGCATAATATATGAATGTATAGTTCATCCATGATTGTGTAATATATATAATGTATAGTTCCTCCATGGTTGTGTAATATATAAAATGTATAGTTCCTCCATGATTATATAATATATATAATGTATAGTTCCTCCATGATTGTATAATATATGAATGTATAGTTCCTCCATGATTGTATAATACATATAATGTATAACTCCTCCATGATTGTATAATATATAATGTATTTAAGTTCCTCCATGATTATATAATATATATAATGTATAGTTCCTCCATGATTGTGTAATATATAAAATGTATAGTTCCTCCATGATTGTTTAATATATAAAATGTATAGTTCCTCCATGATTGTGTAATATATAAAATGTATAGTCCCTCCATGATTGTATAATGTATAAAATGTATAGTGCCTCCATGATTGTATAATATATAAAATTTATAGTTCCTCCATGATTGTTTAATATATAAAATGTATAGTTCCTCCATGATAATATATAAAATGTATAGTTCCTCCATGATTGTATAATATATAAAATGTATAGTTCCTCCATGATTGTTTAATATATAAAATGTATAGTTCCTCCATGATTGTGAAATATATAAAATGTATAGTCTCTCCATGATTGTATAATGTATAAAATGTATAGTTCCTCCATGATTGTATAATATATGAATGTATAGTTCCTCCATGATTGCATAATATATAAAATGTATAGTTCCTCCATGATTATATAATGTATATTGTATATAAGTTCCTCCATGATTGCATAATATATATAATGTATAGTTCCTCCATGATTGTATAATATATAAAATGTATAGTTCCTCCATGATTGCATAATATATAAAATGTATAGTTCCTCCATGATTATATAATGTATATTGTATATAAGTTCCTCCATGATTGTATATATCTTTTTAAAATAATATATTTATATTTCTGTGTCATGTTATTTGTTTACAATTTTGTTACATAACAGGTTTTACATGTATAATATTTTTAATAGGTTTAATATTACTATTGTTACTACGAGTTCAGTTAAATGGAAAGATTTTTAATTAAGTTTAATACATTTTTTGCTGAGATTTAGGCCTTTATTTTTCAGAATAAAGAAAATAAGAATAACTTCACTGTGTACTTAAGATTTTTGGATAATATATAAGATTATGTTCTTATCTGTGCACGAGGTAAATTAACAGGATAATTTATTATATTTTCATTTAACCGATATATATACATATATATATATATATAGAATCTCTATCAGAAATATTCTAAACAATTTAAACATTTAAAAAATTTGAGATTTTGGAACTCTAAGTTTAACAACTTTAAACTTTGAGGACTAGATAATAATTGTTTGGAAACTTTTGTAAATCTAGGTTTAACATCTTTAAACTTCGGAAACTAGATACAACTTATCAGAAATATTCTAAACATTTTATTGTATATATCTATTGTATATAAGTTCCTCCATAATTTATAATATATATTATATAAAAAATCCTTTATGATTGTATCATATTGTATATAAGTTCCTCCATATTGTATAATATTTGATATATTATTAATATATAATTATTTCAGAAGTAATTTTTCAGAGGTTTTAACATATTTTATCTTTATGAATTGTAGAGTTCTTCTTTTTCTTCTTCTTCTTCTTCTTCTTCTTCTTCTTCTTCTTCTTCTTCTTCTTCTTCTTCTTCTTCTTCTTCTTCTTCTTCTTCTTCTTCTTCTTCTTCTTCTTCTTGTTTATCCTGTCAATTTTATCTCCCAAACTACTCCTCTATCAATGTACAACTCAAGACTATATAGTCCTGTTCTGTAGAGTATGATGCTATAAAGCAACATAGCACATATTTTATTGAATATAGGTTTGGATCATGCTTTGAACTAAATTTAATTCTTTACATTAAAATTCATAATTAATAAATTAAAGATAAAAAAACCAAAAGAAAATCCTGTTTTTTTATTTTCACAATTTAGTTCTTAATTATTCCAAAGCAAACAATTAAACCCCCCTGGAGTCTTTCTCCTGGCTATCCAATATTGAAAATACCAAGAAGTTTTGCTCAGGATAGTAACAACGTTTTTTAAGATAGCATAAAACTAACAATCTGTAATGGACAACCTTAATAAAATATACTTGGATTTGGCTATAAACAATATGTGTTTTCTTGCATGAGCACTTTTACTTCCTGATCCCGTATTGGAAAGCTTTCACACCAGAAAATCTGAAAACATCCTGACAACAACAGTAATAATTGCTCAGTCGGCTGACCGTAGAATTTCATAGAATTTAAACTGTATTTTAAATTTAACCATGACTACTGATGGAGAGAGCTAATAATATCTAAATTAATAGAATCTAAAAATGACACAAGAATCAGTCGATGTGTTCACTTGGATCGATATCTTTATTGAGGTTTAATCTAATTTGATAGAAACAAAAATGTAAACAACTGTGCTAAAACCATTTAACCAAGTATATATTTATTATTTCAGTAATATTTCAATTCAATCAATTTTTTATGTGCTAAACTTTGAATATGGGCTCTCAAAAATAAGAAAATATCTAATTTTTCTTATTATAATATAAATATTAATGACTCCTAGCGTTGATAAACCAAACTAAAAGGTCAAAATCCAGCATTACTTTAGGGACTCCAGGACCAATCACAGTTCCCCTCAGTAGAGGGATTTAACCAATAGCAAACATGGTGTTATAGCTATATATACCAGTTAAATTCTCGTGGTGAATTTCTAATTACAAAGATATCCTGGTGTGAGGGCAGGGGCCCGATAGAAGGAAGGGGACAGGTAGATTGTAGAGGAGCAGAGGGAGGGCAGGGGCCCGATAGAAGGAAGGGGACAGGTAGATTGTAGAGGAGCAGAGGGAGGGGAGGAGCTAGTGAGCTCGGGGGGAGGTTATTCATCAGAATGCAATCAGATGACCAAGGTTGTAATGCAAGGAAAGTTATTTCAGAGGTCTGCGCATCTTTTGTACTTTAGTGTACTGTCTCTGAGCCCGAAATTTAAAAGAGTATCATTGAACGAAACTACCGAATTTCCTTTTTGGGGTCTTGACATTTGTGTAGATTTTGATTCAAGAGATTCGAAAAAAATGGAAAATATAAACAAAGTGAAAAAAATAATGTTTTATTACAAAAATATTGATATTCACAAAACTGCCTAACCCCATTTGTGAAACCCGGGTTTTAAAACTGGTTTTTATAACGATACCCTGTCTTAAGTTTTGGGCTCTGGGGGGTAATGTAAACGTACAAGACTGACATGGGATCCATGATTTCACATAAAAAATCAATGAAATATTCAGGTCATAGGAAACTAGTATGTGAATAACCTCCTCGGATAGTAAACGAACACTGATGCATCGATTCTTGTTTACAAATTCCGCCCAGAGATCCAACTAGTAAAATGTACGCTGAGTTTACGCACATGCAATTAACTTTCCTTGCATTACAACCTTGCAGACCTCCTCTTAATACTCCGCCCCAAGCTCACTAGCTCCTCCTCTCCCTCAGGGGTTTTAATTTTTATTGTTTTTTTTCAGAGTAAATAATACATTTATATAAATATATATTTAAATATATGTAAACAGTACAAAATGCATATGCAATGGATACCAAGAAGTATGAAATAGAATGGTTTTTCATTGAAATTTATGTATACAACATTTTGTTGTAATGAGAAGAGAGGTAGATAAAGATATAGATTGCGCATAAGACGCGGGCGTTTTCATCTTGAAAGATATAAATGTACAGAGATGTTTTAAAGATATTCCTATATATATAGATTAACTAGGTCGGTAGTGAACATTGGCTGTTCTTATGTCATTGAGTTCTTGTGGTGTACATGAGTTCTGTAAAAAGAAATTTAGGAATTAGTTTAGTCCTTCCCATTAAATTAATTTGATATTCTTAAAATAAAATTCACTCCTGAGTGGTTTAATAATTATGAAATCAATTAAAACACCAAACCACCCTGCTTATCATTGAAGAACGCTTTAATCCCTAGAAGTATGAGTTCACGGACTGTACAATTCTTGGTGATTTTGCGTACATAAGCTATCTATGTTTATTTATTTATCTATGAATTTATCTATAATAAATATATAAGATCGTCTAATACTTTTGCAGCATGCTGTATAAATATTTACAAAGGTCATTACAGGGCTGTCAAGAGATATTTCTTAAGAAAACATTACATTTAGATACCTTCACTATAAATAATCATTATAGTACTATACAATCCATCAATTATCCATCCATCAATTTTCTTATCAGCTGTTTTTATATCAAATCAGATCGGTTACTGCCGTAGACCTTAGATTTCAAACTATGAATTCTGTTAGATCAAAGAATCTGAAAAACTAAGGTTAAACCATCAATTTTAGTTTTTGACATGTGTCAAAACCAATGGACACAACACTGTAGAATATTCTAGAAAAGAAAATAAACAACATTTCTAGCACATTTGCATGAACTTCAAATTCACATTTAAGGAAATTTCGCATTTATGAAAACTTTATATTTACAGAAACTTCATATCTACAGAAACTTCACATTTACAGAAACTTCACATCTACAGAAACTTCATATTTACAGAAACTTCAGATTTACAGAAACTTCACATTTACAGAAACTTCACATTTACAGAAACTTCACATTTACAGAAACTTCACATTTACAGAAACTTCATATTTACAGAAACTTCACATTTACAGAAACTTCATATTTACAGAAACTTCACATTTACAGAAACTTCATATTTACAGAAACTTCACATTTACAAAAACTTAATATTTACAGAAACTTCATATTTACAGAAACTTCACATTTACAGAAACTTCACATTTACAGAAACTTCACTTTTGATCCTGATCCTGTGATCCTGATCCTGTGATCCTGATCCTGATCCCGGTCCATAGAACAACATCACATTGTTCATGGCACTGCACATAAATAATTATATGTGTGTACAAAACAAAAAAGCAAGATGGTAACTCTAGGTTTAATTGAGACTGCAAGACCTAATATCAACCCGGAAAGACTTTGTCTTATCAAATATGAATTAGAAGTTAATATTAATATTTCAATTAGAAATTGTGATCTATATAAGAAAAACTAAAATTTAAACTAACTAAAAGTTTTATTGACAATTTCAATCAAATCGATTTTTTTATTGTAAAACTTTGATTGTGAAACTTAAAGTTTCAGCAAAAATCTATTTATTTTCTCAATAATATTGGGATTAGACATACCGAAAGTTAAAAAACTAAACAAAAATTTTAATCAATTAAAGTTTTTTATTTTTGTAAAATATTTTAAAATCCGCTAAATTTTTTGAAAATACGCAAAGAGAACATGTTCACAATTAAAATAGAAAGGATTTCTATTATATATGTATCTGTTATGGATCCACGGATGTTTACTACCTTTGGCAAAGGCTCAGTATGGACATTAACAACCACGCACAACTATAATCTATTCATGAAAGAATTAATTCATATGCTCATTCGTGAAGGAGTTATCAGACAAGTGAGGGAACTTAATCCTATAGAAATTGGAGATTTTTAATTTTGGATAATTCACACGGACACGCTGACAATCACTGGGATTTACATATTAAAATAAATACCTGATGTAATTGAAATGAACTAGTTCTAAAATATTACCATAAAGTCTGTTTTTTTCCTGCAATATTCTTTTAATTCAAATATAATAAAAACATGTATTTTTTTGCACTCTAAAACATTATGAAAATAACAGTTTTTCTTGAAATAATATGATATAAGAGTTACCTAGCGGTTATAAACTAAACTAAAAGACTCTAATCAAATATATATTAATAGTTACGCCAGGACCAATCATAGATCACTATATCAGGATTTGACCAATGACAACTAGTGTGGCTGCTGCGGTTTCCAGCTCGGTGTTCACTTTCTATTTTCTAAGGTATCCTGTTGTGAGGGTCTAATCAGGGGGGGGATGGTGGCTTGGGCGATGGGGTTGGACTTATTATGATTATATTATATAGTTGACAAGGGATCAGGGGCGTTAAGGGGGACTGGGGAGGGTTATAGAGCTGAGCCCCCTCCCCCTTTTAAATATTGTAATGAGGGAAATCTATAATGGTCTCCAGGTGACTGAGAGCACCAACTAAAGAGTTTAAAAAAGACCCCCCCCCCCTCCCATCCCTCTTCATATTCCTGTATACGCTCCTTCATGGTAAATAGTATTGGCTGAATTGGAACAAAATTAATGAACCTAATCAAAAGAATAATTATTTAGTATTAAATTACGCATGACTCCCCTCCTCTTAATACTCCGTCTACCACCTGCCCCTGTATAGTGTGAACGCTGGGCGGAAATATTTAAACTATTGTTGCAGGTGCTGATGCTCTGATTGGGTGAATTTATATACTTGGTGAATTCTGATTGGTCAGAATTGGATTGTAATATTGATTTATATTCACATTTTAGTTTATTCTATTTACGCAAGGAGTCTCTGATATCAATTAAATTATGGAACACAGTCAATAAATCATTTATCAGAAATGAATTCATTTTAATTATACTTTGAACTTTGGGTTTATAAATATTATTAAAGAAGTCCGATAATTATATTAGAAGCATAATATAAGAAAAAACACCCTGTAAGATCTATAGATTTATATAAATTTAAGTTTCAACTTCCTTAAACTTGCTTAAGAAACTTCGTTGTTTGATGGTGTTAATACATAATTATTTGAAGGAGATTATACCTCATATCCGTTTTAATAATATATCAAATAATACCAATACAAAGTACATGTATATAGGAGGAATGTGGGGGTGGGAGGATTTGGTGCAAATCTATATATAAATTTGGCTTGTCTGTCTGTTTGTTTGTCTGTTTGTTTGTTTGTATCCAATAAACGTCAAAACGGCTGAACCGATCGGGCCCAAATTTTTTGTGGGACATCTAGGAACCCCAGGGAAGGTTTATGAAAAATCAAAATTTCAAAGATTTGTCTCTATCAAAATTCGATCGTCATTAAATTTTTAAAAATTTTGAAAATCCGCGAAATTTTTTGTAAAAATCCGCGAATTGTTTTTGTTTTGTTTTACGATGTACACAAAGAGAACATGTTCACAACTAATTTAGAAGATGGGCGCGAAGCGCCCTCTAAGGCTAGAAAGACGGCGCGAAGCGCCTTGAATTTCTAGTTTTCTAAAATCTAATATCTGAACCGTCAATATCCGAACTCCACATTTTTTCAAATTAGTTTAGAAATGTTCCTTTAGAGATAGGGACACCTTGTCAACATGGGATTTAAAAAATTGCCAATTCTTTCTTTATTCTTTTGACTTAAAGGGAGTGACCTGAGTTGAACTGAGGACGCAGTGTTGTGGAAAACTTCTTTAGGATTCATTTGAGACATATTTCACTTTTTAAAAGTCTGTAAATCCTGGGTTTGAGCGCAAATTCGACGTTCAAAACTCCTGATTTGGGGGTGGATACGCTTTCAGAAATAGTTCTTTTTTTAAATTATTAATTAACGAATTATTAAGAAGTCTAAAGCAGAATAAATTTGGAACTTCTAATAAACTCACATTAAGGGGCTACGCGGTCACAATTACTGCAGTGTTAGAAAACTGAATTCAACCTTTGAAGTTAATTAAAGAGTTTCAGAATGCCATTGGAATAGAAAAGCTCATTTCTTTGTTCATAATATAAATTTTCTCTCTCTATTTCTATAATATCGATGGAAAATGCTCCTAAAGGAACTTGAAAGACAAACTTAAAGTTTATCAAACTTCTCAAACCATCATCAAACCAAACTTGGAATAAACAAACATTTTAAACTATAAACACAGCTAATTTTAATTTACAAAATATTGAGTTTAAAAATTGATTGTAACCAAGAAAAAAGTCGCTTTTTTGCTATTGCCAATTTTTTTTTTTGAATATTCAATCAATGAATGAACACCCTTTATACTCTGGTCGTTTACGCAATTTTAATGATGCAAAGAACAAGATAAATAAACGGACTGTATACACATTGAATTCTAAGTTACAACGTGGGATAAATATAAATATGAACATATTTGGTTTGGTTGCTTGGTCCAGAAGCGGAAGACGACAATCTATCTAGCTCCTCCACAGGGGTCCCCCAGCAACTTGAGAGATTCGATAAAGTTGCATGTAAATTTTTAAAAAAAACTATCTTTTTTCAAAAACGACAGTTTTTATAAAGTTCGTTGTTTTGTTAACGATCGGTAACAACTACCCTTCGTTAATGATCAATAATGACGACCCTTTGTTAATGATCGTTAACATATTTATCAATGACAATTTTTTCAAAAACGATGGTTTTCTCAAAACTATCGTTTTTAATAACAATAATATAAAAAACAATCCTAAGTCGTTTTCTAAAAGTTCAAAACCATTAAGTGGGTTGTTTTTAAAAAATGACTGTTTTTTTCTAAAAACGAAAGGATCGTTTTTGAAAACGATTGAAAAACGAAAAAAACGATTACGTCAATCTAGCTCCTCCACGATATAATGTATATGAACAGATGGAGAATGTTCAATATTTACATTAAAGGAGAAACCAATCATTGATGGTGTTTACCCATTCATCAAATTCCAAACCAAACAAACTCAAACCAAACTTACTTGAACAACACTCTAAACCAAACATACCTTACACTAAACATACTTTCAACCAACCAAACCAAACACACTTTCATTTAACCAATTCTAAAATACTTTAATTGGTCAAAAATCCAAAAACAAATACAGGTTGTTTAAGCAAAAAGTTTTAACAAATTCAAATGTAATGTTTTGTAGATAACCCTGTATGTTTGTGCTTGTAAGTGTGTGTAAGGGCTAGGAAGTCTATTTGAGGGTGTGTGTACAATATTGCCAAATTCTAGATTTATACCGGAAACAATATATTTCCAACATAGATAACTTCCGCTTTTTTCTTCTTCTTTTACTTCTTCATCTTCTTATTCTTCTTCTTTTTCTCTTTTTCTTCATTACATTATTCATCCTCTTCTATTCTTCTTCACATTCTTCATCTTCTTTTATTCTTCTTCACATTCTTCATCTTCTTCTTTTATTCTTCTTCACATTCTTCTTCTTTTTTTCTGATTTAATGTAATATTTACTCTAGAGTAAGGTTTGATGTGATATTTACTCCAGAGTAAGGTTTGATATGATATTTACTCCAGAGTCAGGTTTGATGTGATATTTACTCCAGAGTAAGGTTTGATTTGATATTTACTCCAGAGTAAGGTTTGATTTGATATGTGCTCCGGAGTAAGGTTTGATGTGATATTTACTCCGGAGTAAGGATTGATATGAAATGTGCTCCGGAGTAAGTATTGGTGTGATATTTACTCCAGAGTATGGTTTGATGTGATATGTGCTCCGGAGTAAGGATTGGTGTGACCTGGAAGGATGTGCTTCATCTTAAATCAATCACTCCCCTTTTCTTGGGTTCCTGTTTTGCACTCGGCTCCAATAAATAATTGTATATAGATAGATATACAAATGTATTAGCTAACCCAGCTGATACCTCAATGTTGGGAACCCATACTCAATTTATAATTTTACACCAGACTAAGAACTTTCCTGTGGTTCTACCGAGTTTCCCAATGCTTCAGCCCGGTTCGTGAGCTTGATAAAAAAAAACAGACAAACAGAGATTACTACTACTAAGATATAAGAGATACTATTTATTTTATAAATAAAACTAACCCTCTATTTGATGTGTTTAGTAGGGTCCCCAAGCTTTGTGCAAATTTAAAGTTTATCTAAATTTTAGTTTCTCTGAATTTATGCAAACTTGTCTTCTCTTGGTCTCTTTATTAATGTTGATTGCATATTGCAAACTTCCTTGATGAGCAAGGCTTCAAATTGTTGCAAATTGTTGAAGAATTTATTAGAATATGCAAAGTAGATTGCTTGGATCTGTGTAGGCACTAATTGATATAAGTAATTAAATAAACTAAATAGAATTCTAAACACCCATCCTACCCCTGGCCCTTCAGCCCTCTCCATTTATGTTTGAACTTCTTTTGCATCATTGACCATATGTTGACTGATAAAAGTATCTTTTATTTCAATCATGAACATTTTCTCTTTGTATACATTGTAAAACAAAAACAAACCAAAAAGTTCGTGCATTTTTGAAATATAATAAAAATCAAAAAATCGAAATAACAAATGTTCAAAAAACAGAATCTTTTGATTTACAGAGAAAATAGAATGTTCAAAAAGTGTAAAAAAAAACAGAACGAATAAAAAAGCTTCATGGCGATATTTATCAATTTTTGGAATTAAGTATTTGTATAAATTTTGAAGAAAATAAACGAATTGTGAAATAATTAACTTTAATTATGAAAATTAATTAATATCGAATTCAATTTTCATAAATTTCCAGAAACTTTAGCCACTGAACCAGACATAGAGAATTATTAATCTTATTTTAAACTTACACTTCAACACTTCAACACTTTAACACTTCAACACTTCAACACTTCAACACTTCAACACTTCAACACTTCAACACTTCAACACTTCAACACTTCAACACTTCAACACTTCAACACTTCAACACTTCAAGACACTTCAACACTTCAACACTTCAACACTTCAACACTTAGACACTTCAACACTTTAATTCTGGAAAACTTCTTATTTCTAAAAACATGAATGAATGCCAAATTATTGAAAAATCTATTTTTTATTTTTTTTTAGTAAAAAAAATATCAAATATCAAAGGATGCAATTATGCATTTGAATCTTTCATATCGATCTTTAATGTATGTTTGGTTTGTTCTGGTTGGGTGTCTTGGTAAAAACTTTAAATATCAGAATTTAAAGAGAGTCAAGAACTTTAAACATCAGAATAAGAAGAGATTCAAGAACTTTAAATATCAGAATTAAAAGAGATTCAAGAACTTTAAATATCAGAATTAAAAGAGATTCATGAACTTTAAATATCAGAATTAAAAGAGAGTCAAGAACCTTAAACATCAGGATAAAAAGAGAGTCAAGAACTTTAAACATCAGAATAAAAAGAGAGTCAAGAACTTTAAATATCAGAATAAAAAGCGAGTCAAGACTTTTAAATATCAGAATTAAAAGAGATTCATGAACTTTAAACATCAGAATTAAAAGAGAGTCAAGAACTTTAAACATCAGAATAAAAAGAGAGTCAAGAACTTTAAACATCAGAATAAAAAGAGAGTCAAGAACTTTAAACATCAGAATAAAAAGAGATTCAAAAACTTTAAATATCAGAATAAAAAGAGAGTCAAGAACTTTAAATATCAGAATAAAAAGAGAGTCAAGACTTTTAACATCAGAATAAAAAGAAAGTCAAGAACTTTAAACATCAGAATAAAAAGAGAGTCAAGAACTTTAAATATCAGAATTAAAAAGAGAGTCAAGAACTTTAAATATCAGAATAAAAAGAAAGCCAAGAAACTTTAAAGTCAGAGTAAAAAAAGAGTCAAGAACTTTATAAATCAGAATAAAAAGTATATGTAGAGTTCAATTTGTATCTAAAACAGCAAAGTAAAAGCCCAGTTATTGATGTACAGAGGGGTGGNGAGAAAATCGAGGGAAGGATGAGAAGAAGGGGATTGAATGAAAAGATCGAGGGAAGGATGAGAAGGAGGGGATCGGATGAGAAGATCGAGGGAAGGATGAGAAGAAGGGGATTGAATGAGAAGATCGAGGGAAGGAAGAGAAGGATGGGATCGGATGAGAAGAGCGAGGGAAGGAAGAGAAGGATTAGATTGGATGAGAAGATCGAGGGAAGGATGAGAAGAAGGGGATTGGAAGAGAAGATTGAGGGAAGGATGAGAAGAAGGGGATTGAATGAGAAGATCGAGGGAAGGAAGAGAAGGATGGGATCGGATGAGAAAAGCGAGGGAAGGAAGAGAAGGATTAGATTGGATGAGAAGATCGAGGAAAGGATGAGAAGAAGGGGATTGGATGAGAAGATCGAGGGAAGGATGAGAAGAAGGGGATAGGATGAGAAGATCGAGGGAAGGAAGAGAAGGATGGGATCGGATGAGAAGAGCGAGGGAAGGAAGAGAAGAAGGGATTGGATGAGAAGATCGAGGGAAGGATGAGAAGAAGGGGATTGAATGAAAAGATCGAGGGAAGGATGAGAAGGAGGGGATCGGATGAGAAGATCGAGGGAAGGATGAGAAGAAGGGATTGAATGAGAAGATCGAGGGAAGGAAGAGAAGGATGGGATCGGATGAGAAGATCGAGGGAAGGAAGAGAAGGATTAGATTGGATGAGAAGATCGAAAGAAGGATGAGAAGAAGGGGATTGGATGAGAAGATCGAGGGAAGGATGAGAAGTAGGGGATTGGATGAGAAGATCGAGGGAAGGATGAGAAGGATTAGATTGGATGAGAAGATCGAGGTAAGGATGAGAAGGAAGGGATTGAATGAGAAGATCGAGGGAAGGATGAGAAGGAGAGGGGGGAGAAGAAGAGAAGAGGAGGAGTAAAAAGATTATTTTATTTGGTGTTTTTAAGTCTTGAATAGCATCATCTACTGTCTTCCTGCCTTGCCTGATAAGAATTATCTTTTTGTTCTCAACATTTTGGGGGATACAGTATACAGTCTACACTACACAGAACCTAAAAACAGTTTGAAAACAGCTCCATCTGATATAAGTGTTGTGTATGCTTAGAAACCCTTTTTACAAGGTTCTCAGGGGGTCTGGAGATAGTTTTTGTAAGATTTTATCCTCTCCCTCCCCCCCCCCACCTCTTCCTTTCTCCCCCCCTTAGGTAACCCCCCCTGGTCTTCTCCTATAGAGCATTTCCGCTCGAATAATTTAATTTTAGAGATTTAGCTAATTACACTTCTTCAAAAATAAATGAAGTAGGTAAACATGAAAAATGTATAAATAGTCAAAATTGTATTAATCATTTTTTAAACATGAAGTATTTTACTCAACAATATTTATACAAATATAAATACAAACATATACATATATAAGAGAGAAAAGCTTTTTTATCTAGATATTTAAATGTGGAAGGTGTAGTACATTAAATTATTTAAGAAACACTATTATCTTGTTCGTATTCGTAATTAGATAGAAGAAGGTACAACCATGAGAGTAAAGTCTTGGCGACACTTTAAAGTTGGTCTGCTGATGCTAATTAATAAGTAGCATATAGCTGCCTGCAACCTGGAACTTTCAATTAAGATAAGTATTTTAATAATTCTAATCTTTTCAAATCATCAAGGTATTAGAAATAGTTGATAAAAAAGCTTTAACTTGAACAAAACATTTGGTTTCTTGGATACTTTAAAGTAAAAAGTACTACTTTATCTCTTCTACAAAAAAACAATAAGAAAAAAACAGCAAAGTATTTTTTTTATGTTCTTTACTCTTCAATTTCAGATTTGAAAAGTGTGATAGCTCTGAGTTCTAGGGAGGGGGGGGGGGACACTCCCCCCTTTATTTATAATAATAACTATAAAATAAGGTTTATTTTAGAAGCAACAAATCAATAAATGTGGTTGATTTCAATGTAGAAAAAATCTTGAAATTACTACTCCATAAATTCATTTAATTCGAACGTTTGGCTCTGTAAATTTTTAAGAAAACTATTCAGCAATTTGACATTTGAATTTGATATGTTTATATATATAAACCTGTATATATATCCTAAAACATGTTTATATATATAAACCTGTATATATATATCCTAAAACATGTTTATATATATAAACCTGCATATATATCCTAAAACATGTTTATATATATATAAACCTGTATATATATCCTAAAGCATGTTTATATATATAAACATGTATATATATCCTAAAGCATGTTTATATATATAAACCTGTATATATATTCTAAAACATGTTTATATATATAAACCTGTATATATATCCTAAAACATGTTTA
>NW_019397321.1:0-81093 GCF_000591075.1 Eurytemora carolleeae
TAAAAAAAATCAATCCGTACAATCCGTACATTTTGGCCACCCTGAATATATCATTTCACTTGCAAAAAGTTGCTTTGCCTAATTATCAACTTCCTATTTCCTCAGGTTTATCAGTCAAATTGTCTAACCATTTTAACGATACTAAATATAGGAGGTAATTTAGTTAATAATACTCTCAGGAAAAAACTTCTGGTCCTTAAATGTTTGCCAATTAAATTTTAGTTAAACTTTTTGAACGAAAGTGGCTTTGCCAAAAAAATCTAGATGGGAATGAAAAACAGTAGAATTAAAGTTAGATTTAATATTTGATTTCTTTTGACCTTGGTCATTAAAATTACACCTACAACTGTACCCTTAAAAGCTTTGTATGCTCTGGAATAAATCTTAATCTAGATTTCTATTTAAAGATTGATTATTTTCTCAATTCAAGTTTCACAAAAAAAATAGACCTGAGTATAAATTGTTGGAATTGAAAAGAGAAGTATCTTCGACTTACAACCAATCATGGTTCTCTCAAGTTCTCTCCAGGTTCTCTCCAGGTTCTCTTCAAGTTCTCTCACGATTTCCCTCAGGTTCTCACGAGATTCTCTTGTTGGTACTGTGGAGAAAACTTGAACCTAAATCCTGTGTTCGTTATGGAGTAAAATTAAAAAATAATATTAATCGCTGTTCCATGTATCTTCTACTTCCGACACTTTTTATTCGAATTAAGTACAGGAAAATGTCACCTTTCGAAGCTCCATCCTTCGAATTAAGTAAATATTTGCAGGGAAATGTTCGCTTGACTCAGTAAGTTTTCAGACCTTATATTATTATGGAGTAAACTCGAACTTTAACCCTGTTATTTTTATGAACAAAATAACATGATTCTGCACCTTTATATTGTTTAAATATTGTTAAAATATTGTTACTTAAAAGTTAAATGATGTATGCTAAAAGTGCAAATTAAATATTGCAGAAACCGAATAGAAAATTGTTTTACAGATAACATCATTAAAAACAAAAGGTAATACTGATCAAGAAATTGATCATAAAGATGAAAGATGTGACTGAAAACGCACAGGCGCAAGGAAATGACATACATTATCGAATTTTTTTCCAAGTGTCATTTTCATGCGTTCTTACGCGGCGCAAGAACGCACGTTTTTGTTAAATAAAATGATATTTTTCAATTGAAATCAAAGTTTTGATTGAAAATGCACTGGCGCAAGGAAAAACATGGATTGCTGATTTTATTTTGATTCAAGATTATCACAAATAACAGAAAAGATAACGCACAAACGCACGGATATGTTGACATATAACCCAAATTTTGATTTTGGGGCAGTTTTCACCAATACCCCCGAAGCAGGATTACAGAAGTGCGCCACACTCCCAGTCGCTTAATCTTGGAAAAATTTCTTTTTATAAACATAATAATACATGTTTTTTTCAATTCTGCTTTAAAAAATCGTTAGAATCCAATTTAAAAACTGTGATAAAAAGCCCCCCACCCCCTCTCTTCACAATTCACTCGAATTGTTATGTAAGAGAAATAAGTTCAAATCACCCAACCTCTCACAGACTCACAAGATAAATATTATAGAGAAATGTTTACTGGAACAAGTTCATCTATGAACTTCTAAGACTTAAATTTAAGACGCGGAAAGGAGCTTTACAGAAGTGTTTATATATTATACAACCTTTCATGCAATATGATGGATTATATAAATATAGAAGATTGTTGCGTTTCAACTGATATATATATATATATATATAGTGGACATCTTTTGTCTGTCTGTTTGTTTGGAAGTCTGATCATAACTCATGAACTCCTTGATTGATTTGCCTCAAATTTTCATTGGGGAACTCATTGGCCTGGTTTTCCAGGCAAAGATGGATTCCAAGATAGTGTCAGAATAACAATACATGAGTTAAATAATCGATGATTTGAATAAAAAGTTTAAAATTTTTGTTTTGTTCGGATTTGGAGCAAAGAAAAAGGGATTCAAAAATATTTTTAGGAAATCGAAAGTAAAATCCGCGAAACAAAGTTTTTCTTGAAAAAAATTAAATCTTTTGAAAAATTGATGGAAAAATGTTTATTTTTTTCCAAAATTTTATAAAATTCAATAAGAATGTCCTTGTAAAACAAAAAATAAGAGTGGAAATCTTTAGTAAATGTTCTCTAATTATAACCTTAGAACTGTTAACACTTCAAAAATGAAAAAATCACCTGCTGTGTATATATTATTGTATATATATTTATATTTCGTAAGTGGTATTTTTAAAGAATTCCTTATTTAAAAAAAATGTAAATGTGAAAAATTAGAGCTTTAATAAGAAATCAAATTTGTGACATGCTAATCGTGTTAAATTGATATAACTAATATGAGAAAACTTTTTAACTAAATGCTTGCTAATTTCTTTTCATCATAATCACAATTTTAATGGAATATAATTACAATATTTTTAAGGCTTAGCCAACTATTGATAAAGATATTTGATTGTTAAATTCAAGTTATTGAAAGAAAACAATTAAATATTTTTGTTATATCTCTCAAAGATTTTCAGTATAATTACAGTATTTTAACATTTCAACTAAATAAACAAAGTGGCCAGCGTTGCCTGCGTTATTTTGACAATCATTCGATACATGGCAGAAAACATAAATCAAAGGGAAAAAGAACCAACCCTCTTATACAGTCAGTCCTTGTAAAGTTCGTCCTTGTAAAGTCCGTCCTTGTACAGTCCGTCATAGTACAGTCCATCCTAGTGAAGTCCGTCCTTGTACAGTCAGTCCTAGTACAGTCCTTCCCTTCACACTGCCTGTCTGTTGTTGTTTACTGTCTGCTGTTGTTAACTGTCTGTTGTTTTTTACTATCTGCTATTGTTATCTGCTATGTTGTTATTTACTGTCTGCTGTTGTTTACTGTCTGTTGTTGTTAACTGCTATGTTGTTGTTAGCTGTCTGTTGTTGTTTACTGTCTGCTGTTGTTCACTGTCTGTTGTTGTTTACTTTCTGCTGTTGTTTACTGTCTGTTGTTGTTTACTGTCTGTTGTTGTTTACTGTCTGTTGTTGTTAACTGCTATGTTGTCGTTTACTGTCTGTTGTTGTTTACTGTCTGCAGTTGTTTACTGTCTGCAGTTGTTTACTGTCTGCAGTTGTTTACTGTCTGTTGTTGTTAACTGCTATGTTGTTGTTTACTTTCTGTTGTTGTTTACAGTCTGTTGTTGTTTACTGTCTGCTGTTGTTTACTGTCTGTTGTGGCTAGGGTTGTTAATCGTTTTAAAAACGATCGCTAAGTCAATAAAATCAAATGTTTATACATCTAATAACACTAGAAGAACAATTTTAGTTGGGATTCAATAAACGATAAAGAAGTAGTCGAACTAGATATGCCTATAGTTAAACAACTACTCTACTGCCAATGAGGTTAACTAGAGAAGTAGTTGAACTAGATCTGCCTATAGTAAAACAACTTCTCTATTGCCAATGAGGTTAGCTAGAGAAGTGGTTGAACTAGATCTGCCTATAGTTAAACAACTTCTCTATTGCCAATGAGGTTAACTAGAGAAGTGGTTGAACTATATCTGCCTATAGTTAAACAACTTCTCTATTGCCAATGAGGTTAAAAAGAAAAGTAGTACAACTTAATGTACGCATGGTTTAACTGCTTCCTGGTATGAAATACAGTACAAGTAACTTTTGAATAATTAAAAATTTCGTCATCCCAAGTTTATGTTTATTTCTAGTTTTTAAGGGAATCTTCCATTCCAATCAAATATAAGATCTAAATTCTTGAGGGGCACCAAGCACCCTTAATTCAAGGTTCATACAAAAAACACACAACCATACACTAAACACTCACACATTTTTTCTTCCTGTCTTAGCCTACAAAGTAAGATTAGAAGGAAATTGTGAGAAGTATATATTAGTTCAAGATCTAAAAATAGAAATGCATGTTTTGAATAGATTCCTCTTTACTCCTTCTTCCATTCTTCTTTACTCAATTATTCCTCTTTCCTCGTATTTTCCATTTCTGATTTTTTAGTTTCTGATCTTCATGATTCATCCTTGTGGAAATTATACTAGTTGTCCTTTGTTTATATTCCTTCTCTATTCAGACTCATTTCTATTTTTTCTAAACTTATTGTGTTATAAATGTTGTAAACTGGTAGTTTTGAGATTACATATATCTATGTTTTGAGCCCCCCTCCCTCCCCCCTTTTTATCTAAAAAGAACACAGACACTAAAGGGGTCCTAAAAGGGTCCTAAAAGGGTTCAAGAAATACGAAGTCTCATCTGTAGCAGTTCTAAGTATAACCCAGAGCTAAAAGCAGGGGACAAGTGCACCCCCCCCCCTAGAAAAATATCATGATGTATATCAAATTATTGGTTTTAATTGGGTTTGTTTTTCATTTTCCACTCATTTCTGGGATTTACAAACTCAATCTAATAAAGGCTTCATTACATACCTTTCAGCTTTCACCTTGTTTTATATACTTCATTATAGTCATTCATTTTACATTAAATACCTTTCAGCTTTCACCTTGTTTTATATACTTCATTATAGTCATTCATTTTACATTAACGACAAAGATCTGTAAAAAACTGAATTTATTTAAGTAACATAAAAATAGTTTTACTCTAGGAGGAAAAAAATGTTACTTATTTAAATCTTTAAAAAATCTACTCTGAAAAACTTTGAAAAAATATGGTCATTACTCATTGTTAAATTTTCTTGTCGTCAATGTAGTAAGTTAAGATCTTAACGATTTCTAATGTGGAAATGACATTATTTATAAGTAAAAATGTTTTTTATTTGTCCATACCATTTTTTTCTATTAAAAAAAAACATCTAATTTTAATGACATTGAAATCCTTCATAAAGTTATACTTTAAATCATTACATTAGAATGCTGAGCCACGTCATGTTGATTATAATGGTTTAAACTATTTTATAACAAGAATATCTTTAATGAGGGTACAGTGTAACAGTGGACATAAAAAGACACAGCGCACTATCACCTAAAAGTTGCAGTTGAGGAGTAAAATAAGAAAACATCATTTCCGGACGAAATATAGGTGTGGTACACACATTTTCCTTTCTTTGCTAAATTGGGCTTAAATATCTTTTTTAAACAAAATGCATTTAAAATACAATTAAACCATATTGAATAACATAGCGTTGCCTGAAGTTGAATAAAAATTGTTAAAAGGCATAAAATAATACATTTGAAAACACAGAAGCATCGCAAGGCAAAAAGATGTGTTTGTATACATGAAACTAGTTTGTAGAACTTGTTACATGTTTGTATACATGAAACTAGTTTGTAGAACTTGTTACATGTTTGTATACATGCAACTAGTTTGTAGAACTTGTTACATGTTTGTATACATGCAACTAGTTTGTAGAAGTTGTTACATGTTTGTATACATGCATCTAGTTTGTAGAAGTTGTTACATGTTTGTATTCATGCAACTAGTTTGTAGAAGTTGTAACATGTTTGTATTCATGCAACTAGTTGAGAAGAAGTTGTTACATGTTTGTATTCATGCAACTAGTTTGTAGAAGTTGTTACATGTTTGTATTCATGCAACTAGTTTGTAGAACTTGTTACATGTTTGTATACATGCATCTAGTTTGAAGAACTTGTTACATGTTTGTATACATGCAACTAGTTTGTAGAACTTGTTGCATGTTTGTATACATGCAACTATTTGAGTAGAACTAGTTACATATATGTATACATGCATCTAGTTTGTAGAACTTGTTACATGTTTGTATACAAGCAACTAGTTTGAAGAACTTGTTACATGTTTGTATACATGCAACTAGTTTGTAGAACTTGTTACATGTTTGTATACATGCAACTAGTTTGTAGAACTTGTTACATGTTTTGTTAGTATTGAATGAGGGGAGAAAGGCCAGCCACATCAATTTCTTGTCCGAACCACGTTCTCCTCATTTTCTAGTCCCAGAAATCCTCGTCCTTTGATTATTATGTGTTTGAAAGTTTCTAATTTTTGAAGATAAACTATGTTTAATAAATCTGGCCGCATTATGGCATTAAATATGGATAGACAATGATTACATCATGTTGGAATCTTTAAAGACTTGAGAATGATATCAAACTTTATTTGGGTAAAACTTAATCTCTTCTGCCTCCGGACTGGCTAATCTTCTTCATGTAAAAAAAAGCAAAATATTTGGCAAACCAAACCTCATGCCTCTTATTTTCTCCATGGAACAACCCCAAAAAAATCAATGGTTTTCGCTATAATAAACAAAATAGATTAAAATTCTATAAACTTTAAATTATTTGTGGCATTCTACACCAGGAATATCTGAAAATGCGCATGAAAAGGTGAACTTATTTGAGGACATTGATTCAATTGAAACTATTTTTTTCGATTTACAAAAATTCAATATTTGATTTATGCCCTAACGTGGGCCAATTCTTAAAAAAAGTTTTATATTGGAGGATTAGACACTTAAGAAAAATAATATTGTATGGACAAGGATTTTGAGGTGGCTCGGACGAAAAAACGAAGAGAATGTGGCTCGGACTAGAAATTGTTGTGGCTGCCCTTCCTCCCTTCATTGAATCAATAGTATGTAGTAACCAGTTCAGTCCAGATAAAATCAATATTCAGTGGTTTGTTCTGCTATGTCAGCAATCCCTTTCAAAGCTTTGTAAAACTAAGTATTTGTGTAATTGAGCAAATAGGCACACAAGTGTTATATTGGTATAAATACTGCTGGGATTTCTGTAATAAGTTACTCAAGCCTACTTCTCCCAAGGTGCAGTAATATCATTATTTTAGACATTCAAAATCAGGCCTTTTTGTTGTATTCATTTATAACTTTTAACCTCCATTATGCTTTTATGATGTTTCCATTGTTATAACTAAATCTAACAAACTAAATCTTCGTTTTGACCCACTTTCACTTGTAAGATTTTGATAAAATTTAGCTTTTTGGACCAATTTTTTTAAAATTTAACTATATAACTGGATTTTGCCATAAAAAATTCAATTTTTGCAAATTTGCAAATTTTTTTTTGCAGATTCTAAAAGTAGAGCACAAGAGCTTTACAATGATGTATCATTTTTCATATTTGGCCATCAAACCTGGTTTTCAAGTACCCCAGCAGGGATAGGGTTAAAGACACTATACAAGCATCGAGGCTTAGATGTTGAATTTAAAGGACTAGAGTTTTTACCACAAACTCCAAATTTCTAATTACTTTATCTATGCAACCGGATGCTGTAAACCTTTGATATTTCAAACTTAGAATGTTTGATCTGTCAGAATTCTTAGTTTGAAATGTCAAAGGTCAAAAAAAAAGGGTTGCACAGATATAGGGATTAAAAAATCTGATTCTGTAGCAGAAACTCAACTCCTTTGATGGCAAAAATAAACATTTTTAGATGAGATCTGTCTTGTGTTTGACTTTTCTGTTGGCTGGAGTATCCCAGGCCAAAAATATTCAACCTAAGCTTGATATTGTCTTGATCAGCAATGAAACCGAATCAAGGAATATCTTGCCAAAACTTGAAGTTCAACTTCTTGTAAATGATACTGAAGAAATTGATCCAAGCCTATTGACTCCAAAGCTTGAAGTCCAGCTTCTTATGAATGAAACTGAGGTTGTTGATCCCAGTCTGCTGACTCCTAAGATGGCTTTGGACAGAGCTACAACAGATTGTGGATGTGGATATGCTGTGAGCAATCCTAGTCCAGCAGCTGGAAGAATTGTTGGTGGATCTGTAGTTACCCCACAGAACAAGCTTCCATATCAAGTATTTGTTCAGCCCTGTTTTGCTGATGGCTGTGGTATGTGCGGAGGTACATTGATCAATAAAAGGTATGTCTTGACTGCAATGCACTGTATTAAGGATGGAGCTAACATTGCTTCAAATGTTTTGGTCAAAATTGGAGATTACAGTCTTAATTCTGCTATCGAGACAATACCACAACAGAATATTCCTGTTGCCAATATTATTATGAGAGATGACTATGATGAACAGACTACAAATAATGATATTGCTATGCTCCGCTTATCTTCTGATGTTGTATTTAATGCCAATGTTGTACCTGCCTGCCTACCTACTGATCCAAATAATCTTTATGTAGGCCTGCAAGCAGTTGTTTCAGGGTGGGGCGCTACTTCATCGGGAGGGTCTACAAGTGATTTGCTGAAGGAAACTACAGTTAAAATTGTAGCTAACTCTGATTCAACCTGCCTAGGACCTTATGGAAATATTGGAAAAACAAGGATGTGTGCTTATGCAGCAGGAACTGATAGCTGTCAGGGAGATAGTGGTGGACCTCTGGTTGTCAAGGAGGATGGAAGATACACAGTAGTAGGTGTTGTATCCTATGGTATAGGTTGTGCTTCTACTAACACTGCTGGAGTATATGCTAGAGTTACAAACTNAAAATGCCCCCAATTTTTTTTTAAATTATCATATAAAAAAAATTTGCCCCCAATTAAAGAATTTGCCCCCATTTCTTTCAAATTTGTCAATCCCAAATGGGATTGAAAAAGGAATTATATTGACCCCTGAACTTAATCCCTTTGGAATTTATTCAAAATAAGGTGTGTTAGATAACAAATTAGCGTGCCCCCAAATGCAAAGGGGTGGTTCCCCCTAAAAAGTAGTTGATACATTTTCGAGGAACATAGCTCTTTTTTTTAATTTAAATCCTTTATTTCCCTTTCATATAAAATAGCTGGTCACCATTCTATCCCTTGAGATATTATAGGAGCTTTGAAAATAAAATAAAAGTACAGCCAACAATGAATATGTTTAATAGGACTGTAATCGTCATTTCAAATGATCCTCCATTGATAGAGTATAATTTCTGATTCACAACGGTTCCCTTAAAAGTAATTTGTCCGATCTAATGTATGGATTATATATATCTTATTAAACCTTATGTCTAATTAAATGATATATGGTGGGGTTTGAAATGTTTATGGAAAACTTATTATGGAATATATGGGAGCATTATTAAACTGTGGAGTTGAAATCTGTTGGGAGCTGCTAAACAGCTGATATAGATGAATCCTAGAACCCTGAGCTACTCTGGTGCAGAACTCTTGAAGGATGCTGCTGTAGCTAGAAGCTAGAAGCTGGTATAGATGAATCTTAGATTCTGAAGCTTTCTGGTTCAGGACTGTTGAAGGCTGCTGCTGTAGGGGTACAGCTAGAAGCTCCTTAAAATAGAATTCGGGATTTGAATAGCTATTAAATATCAATAAAATGCCCTTTTTGTGGTACAGAGTTGATTTGTGAACTCTGGAGCTGGGCAAGGGTCGGCTTTGACTGCTGATATCATCTTTTCAAGATTCCAAAGTTATCACGTAGTCTTAACCTTGAGTCTATATGTAAAAATGCGCACACAGTACACAGGATGTTCACTAAAATACAAACACATAAATGCATTTTATCATAAAAGCAAAATATCAATTTTAAAGGTTTTTTTTCATTCGTTTGTGATTTAAAAAAGGAGTTTTAGTTTATGTAAACACCCGGCAGAGTTGCTAAGTATGGATGATTGATTCCAACCATCATCGACATTTGTTAATATTAATATTTTATAATTCTTTGTTGAAAAAGCGTACTCTTACAATCATAGCTTTTGTTGTTCAAAAGCAATGGACAATTTTTCATCATCAAACACATTATTGTTTAGATTAAAGTTTATAGGGTACAGCTGTTAATTGGACATGCTACTTTTTTAAAAATAAAGGGTCATGTCAACTCCTAGCCTTTCATTAAACTCTGAATTTGGAAATAAAATAATGTTTAGTATGGTTATATGGTTATCAACAAACAAAAATAAATTTGAAAACATCTCCTGGCATAGATGGATTAACTATTGATAACAGGAAAGAGGAATTTAACTATTCCAAGATATATCATATATTATATATATATCATATATATAATACTTCATACTATGTGCATTATTAGCTTTAAGCTGAATTAAATATAACTATGTCTTAACATTTATCAATATACAATAGCCAATAATAAGGCTAAGACTAAGCAAGCAAGGTACATTTATCAATATACAATAGCCAATAATAAGGCTGAGACTAAGCGAGCAGGGTACATTTATCAATATACAATAGCCAATAATAAAGCTAAGACTAAGCGAGCAAGGTACATTTATCAAAATACAATAGCCAATAACAAGGCTAAGACTAAGTGAGCAAGGTACATTTAGCAAGATATTACAACAGAATTGAGGAATTCAAGTGACTTTATAAAAACACTCCAATATTTAAGACAGATTAAAAACTAAAAGCTAGATTATTTAATGTAAATACTAATATTTTCGTATTAAGTAAGTGAAAACCAATAAAAAGTAGTATTAATTTGGTTAAAATTGTTTATGAAGAAAAAGATTGATGCCCAGTAAAATCAATATTATAGTGACATCTATTGGAATCTTTCTAAACTATATTTGTCCCATTTCTGTATTGTCTGAGAACTCTTTTCTCTGGATATCGAATTTTATAATTGACAGGGTTTGCCAAAAAACAGGTGCAATACAAGACTTTTAGCATGAGTATAGCTTATAGCTATTTAGAGGTGGTTTTCATAAAAGGGGTTTCTTGGTCCCAGTCTAGTGTTTTTCGTTTTCTGAAAATGTGGTATGATGACAGCACTGCAAGGCTTGATAGATTTTCGCACATTGCTTTGAAACTAACACTGGGTTTGCAGAACTTATGCAGTTTCTTTAGAATCGCCTTATTTGATGGTGATATAAACTTCTTGAGCCGATTTCAAAAGGATGAACAGACACATCCCAGGTTGTTACATCTGTGATAAAATGTTCATACTTGTTCAACTTTTGAGCGTTGGCTTTTTTGATATTTGTTCCCAATGGGACACTAAGCTTAAAAATATCCATCTTTTCCTCCATTCTATCGATAATTACTAGATCTGGTTTCTCTGCGGTCACAAGGAGGTGGGGGGGGGGAACAGTACCTCCCCCTGGAAGGGTATGGGACGTGATGTCGGCATACATCAGAAATCGAACAATATCAACAAATCCAGTTATATATTTAATAAGATTGTTGTGTCTCCAAGTATATCTTTTTTTGGTGTAGTGCAACCTTGCAGGCTTGCAGCCAAAGGAATTGAGTTTCGGAACAATTAAATATTTAAACCCGAATATCTTTAGAACCCGATGTTGTAAACCTTTGATATTTCAAACTCAGATTATTTGATCTAACAAAATTCATAGTTTGAAATATCTAAGGTCTAAAACATTTTGTTCCAAAGATATAGTGATTAATAATCAGAGTTTGTGGCAAAGACTCAATTCCTTTAAGGTAAGTAGCTAGATAAGTAGGGATGGGCATTGTTTTTAAAAAATGATTGAAAAAACGATAGTTTTGGTTTTTCAAGAAACGAACATCTAAAAATTGTTAGTTTTAGGCTGAAGAAATCAAAAGAAAAATGGTTAGAAAATTATAAAGCTAGGTTTATAAATGGATAATATAAAATTATAAAGCTAGGTTTATAAATGGATAATATAAAATTGGATATATAAATTATAAAGCTAGGTTTATAAATGGATAATATAAAATTATAAAGCTAGGTTTATAAATGGATAATATAAAATTGTCTACTGAAGAAATGGACTTCTGAATCTGGCCTAAACACTATTACAGCAAGTTTTAATATTTTGAGAATTATACTTATATAAAACGAAAAAAGAGCGTGATAAAAATATAATATATAAAATCTTTACATAAATCTTGCAAATACTACTTTAACCAAAATATTTTAAAATTCCTAAATATTTTAATTCTATTCCGCTATGCTCCGCTTATCTTCTGATGTTGTATTTAATGCCAATGTTGTACCTGCCTGCCTACCTACTGATCCAAATAATCTGTATGTAGGCCTGCAAGCAGTTGTTTCAGGGTGGGGCGCTANCTGCAAAACTTTGAAAAAATATTGTCTTTGTTTATATTATAATTTCTAATTTCTAAAATTTTTTAAAATGAAGATCAATTTACTAAACGACGATGTTTTGTTTCCCCAAGATTCTAGGGAGGGGGGGTTATTACCCAACGGATTATAGGGGAGGGGGTAAGTAACCCCAATAACCCCCTCTTATTTACGCCACTGAAAGAACTAATTATTTGAATATATATATTTTGTAAAGTAACATTATTTATTTTATCATTAATATAAAAGAAACAGAAGAATTTATGAGTTTAGAAAAGATAAATTAAGAAAAGGAGATGTAAACTAAACAAAGCTATGTGTTGAGACATCTATTTATATATTTCTGAACTAAACAAAGCTATGTGTTGAGACATCTATTTGTATATTTCTGAACTAAACAGTTCTTAATTCTGTTCCATTCCCCGCCCCCCTAATCTACTGTCTTCTAGTTTATATTCTGGGGAGGTGGGGGGGGGGGAATTAGCTTTTTGTTTTGCCCCCTTGACAACATTGTGCCCCCCATAAAAACCACTTAAAAAAATATTTATGCCTTTTTCACTTTGTAAATAATTCGATCAGACACACACTTCCAAATTACAAGTGTTAATAAATTATTTATATAATTTTCTTTATTGGATTCCTCTTAATACTGTGGTGTAAGCTTCAAAGGATGAAAAATATAGATTTAGAAAAATTTAGAAAAAACATCTATATTTTCATGGGATCGATACATACTGTTTTATAAATTATGATATCAAATATATATTTACACTGAAGGCAGTATTGATTAAAGTTTTTTTTAATGAAACTTTTTAGTTAAGGGCAAAAGTGATATTTTAAAGTATCTTTTTATACGATGTAATTATACTTAAATAAAATAATTGCGTAATTTCAAGTGACCCTCCATTTATAGAGTGGCATGTCCGATGTACCTTAGAAACCTACATTTCTCCATCGTTTCTGAAGCAAGAAATGCAAAAGTCACTTTTGTAGAGAAACCACAAATAAAAATAATCAGTTTTCAAAATGGGAAACATGGATATTTAATACAATATTTGATCAGACAATTAGCTTGGTAGGGTATTGTTGTGAATCAGAATATATTCTATTTATTTTCTTAATCTTTTAGTTTGGGTGAGGTCAATGCAATGTAAAATGTAGATTGCCTGTGGAATATTAAAAGAGCCCGCCCCCTAGGGGGGGGGGGAACACATGTTCTGGAATTTCTAGATTCTGGAACATGAGAAGGGGAGTAGGGGAAAAGGGGAGAAGGGGAGAAGGGGAGAAGGGGAGAAGGGGAGAAGGGGAGAAGGGGAGAAGGGGAGAAGGGGAGAAGGGGAGAAGGGGAGAAGGGAAGAAGGGGAGAAGGGGACAAACAATAAAAATGTCAATCTGATAATATTTCAGATATTTTATAATTTTATACCGTGTCTCCTTTATCTTTCAATGCAATCATTTCATTTACTCGAGGCATAAAGAGCTATTTAAACATTTAGTTTATGTCGGTTTTAAACATTGATTGGAAGGTTGTGTGTTTAGATCCATTAAAATTTTAAACGGCTGAACCGATTAGAACCAAGTTAAGTTAACTGACATGACTCTGTGCAGCGATGGTTTAATGTCGGTTAAAATTAAAAGGGTTTCTCTCAAACTAATTTAGATTGTTAAAATTAATAAAATTTCTCTTATGAAAGCATGCAAATCTGTAAATTTTTATTATTATTATTATTGTATCAAAATGAAGATAGCTAAGTTAAGTATTATCAGAATTGTTTCCCATGTTAATAAAGTGTGATCCAATTTTCTCATTCCAAACTCTAATTATTAAGAATAAAACATAAAGCAAATAATCTGTATCTACTATTTCCCAACGGATATGGCTTTTGAATTTGCATAGGATGTTAAAATGTTAAATTTTAAAGAAATTATCAATTTTTTGCCGAATTAGTCCAATTATCTAAAAAAATATCTAAATGGATATTTAATTTCCGAATTGCATTTCCTGAAAATGTCATATTTGGTTTTTGGTAATATTTAAAAATATAATTTTCACAAAATTAAAGCACATCTCCTTTTCCGGATTCAGGACCTCCCCTGACATTTTTTTAGAGGTCAACTCAAAAAGTATTGATCTGAGGCATTCGATTTTTTTTGACTTTTCTAACTAACTCATGCCCCTCACATTAGGCTTCAAGCGGGGCTTTTATGCCAACTGCCTGTGTCCTCAGGCATACTGCCTGAATGCCTTATTTTACCTTTACTCTACTAAATCTATATTTAACCCATTTCCGGTCATTGGATTTAAACTTTTTATAGCTCTTTAGAAAGCCTTGAACAAATAGAAAGCGAAGAAATTTGCATAAATTTTTGCACAGATGCCTTTAAAAAGAATTTGCACATTTTCAGTTTTCCTTGAATACAAATTCAGTTTTAGAAAATTTTGCAATATTTTTGCATATTTGAATTCGCCGTGGCAAAGGGACTTTATTTGCACTTTTTTGCTTAATAACTTGATTTTGCAATAAAATTTCAATATTTTGCAAATTTTCAAATTTTTTGGCAGATTATTTAAGTAGAGCCATTATCCAAAAATGTATCAAATGTTATAGATTTGTATTACATTAAGGAAATAGAAGGGGGGGTCCCTAGGAACCCCCCCCCCCCCTAGACTATTTGGGTAAGCCAGACATCAGCCTGAATAGGGTTAAAGATGAACACCATTTTCTTCATTTTCATGAAGAACTGGCGAGGGAGTTCAGAACTTGACGATTTCGTCGCGTAACAAAAATTTTTTCAATTTTTGCGCAAGGGGGGGGGGTTACTAGGTTTGAAGCAGCCCGACATGGATAGACTTAGACATTTTTGAATCCCTATATGAAACATACTATTACAATTTGCTTGTAATTTGACAAATGTTTTCAATTGAAATGGATGATCGCTCTTTATCTTGCCGTTCTTTCCAATCTGGTAAAAGCCAGTTTTATAAAATATAAAATGTATTTTATAAACGATATTTACATCCATGTTTGTAAAAGCATGATAACACTGTGATATAACCAAAGTTGATGAACCAATTTTAATTCAGATTTTCAGTATATTTTAATTCAAATTTTATCATTGGGTTTTTTTGTTTTTTACTAAAATTTGAATAATTTTCTTATTTTTTCTCTCTAACATGAAAGTTTCATTTTCTCCATTTTTAAAAGAACATTATTTCCGAAGTGCTCAAAACGGTGCGATTTACAAAATCTTTAAATATTAACAAAAAATAAAATCGAAAAAAGTTAATTCAATTTTCAAAACCAAGTTTACTGCGAGACAAGGTTTATCGCCACAATTGAATGTTGGCAATTAAAGATGTGAAAATACATTTTCAGAAAACATTCAAGTTGGAACTGCACGCATTATTTCAAGAGACCATCAGTTTTAAGGGTGTAATTTGTAATTGTTAAACGCTTTGTTTGTAAGACATTTTATATTTAAGAACTATTAATATTTGTTTTCTAGAAGTCAGTAACCACTGTGATTTAAAGGTTGCGAACTCTTAAATTCTATGAGAATTTTGCCAATATTTTGCTTTTATGTGCTAAAATGTACATGTAAAGGGCTACAGAAAAGCAGTTAGAGCGGTAAAATGCCCAAGGTGTTGCCAAACAATCTAAAGTCAACCATGTCTCAAAAATAACTAAAGTTAAAAAATAGACTTTATTAACAAAAATGCATGAATATAATGAGATAATAATAAGCAAAATATTTATAGAAATAAAAAATATAACTTAACGGATATTGATATCTGAACTTAATAAAGATGGCTGCTATCTTAATACAATTAAATTTTTCTTTTGATAATGAATATTGTTGTCTCTTTCCCTGAATCTTTTTCTTCAATATCTCTTGTAAGAATCTCCAATTTTACTTCTTGCTAAGACTCCAAATTCTAAATTTGAGTCTTCAAATCATTGACTTCTATTTTGTTCGTATTGTGTTGGCTCGGATATAATGCGAAAATTTTGCGAAAAAATAAAGTGAAAATTTCGCGAAATTTGTTTGCGAAAATTCACCAAAAAAGACAAAAAACAGCTTCAATATTTTTTTTAATTCTTAAAAATTGAAACATATGATTTAAGTCTGTTTTTTTTGCAAAACATTTACAGTTTTTTAATCATTTTGATTTATTTTTACGCCGCGTAGACTTGAACCGCACTAAAAAGACAGGAGACTTTTTGATTTAAACCTGTACATTAGATATTCAGATTAAGCGATCAGGATTAAGAATATCTCATTCTAAAGTTTTCAGCTCCGGTCTCATTGTTTGAAAACCAATTTTCAAAACTGTGTAAATTGTTGTTGGCTATACTTATCCATCTTTTATCAGCATTCCTTCAGAAACTGCGTAAATTCTGCCAACTTAACCAGTGATGTCATTCTCCCCCCTCCACCCCCCCCCCCCCCACCCCTTACTCAAATAGTCATAAAGTTGTATGCTGGTTTATGACGTAAAACCTTAAAAGAAACTCCACGGTGTTTTTGCTTTAAAATCTATTATCTCAAACACTTGAATTGAATCTACAGGAAAAAATTACGGAGAAATAAAAAAGCGGACTGTTCGTGCAATTTCTAGTGACCCTCCATTAATAAGATGGTATGTTAGATTCACATTGGTACCCTTGAAACCTTTTTTTTTAATTTTATTTTTATTCTTCTAAATTATTTATTTGATTTTTTCAATTGCAACATAAAAAGGAATTTGTGTTTTTAGGAGTTTATATTTCAGGAGTTTATAATTCAGGAGTTTTATTTCAGAATTTTAACTTTAGGAATTTGTATTTCAGGAGTTTAAAGTTCAGGAGTTTATATTTCAGAAATTTTTATTTCCGGAGTTTGTATTTCAGGAGATTGTATTTCAGAATTTTGGATTTTAGAAGTTTGTTCTTCAGGAGTTTGTATTTCGTGATTTGTATTTCATGAGTTTATATTTCAGGAGTTTTTTTTCAAGAATTTTGTATTTTAAGAGTTTACATTTCAGGAGTTCGCATTTCAGGAGTTTGAAATTCAGGAGTTTGTATTTCAGGGGTTTGTATTTCAAGAGTTAGTTTTACAAGAATTTGTATTTCAGGAGTTTGTATTTCAGGGGTTTATATTTCAGGAGTTTGTATTTCAGGGGTTTGTATTTCAGGAGTTTGTAATTCAGGAGTTTGAAGTTCAGGAGTTTATATTTCAGGAGTTTGTATTTCAGGAATTTTGTATTTTAAGAGTTTACATTTCAGGAGTTTGTATTTCAGGGGTATTTTAGGAGTTTGCATTTCAGGAGTTTTATTTCAGGAGTTTTATTTTAAAAGTTTGAATTTCAGGAGTTAGTAATTCAAGAGTTTGAATTTCACAACTTTTTTGTTGGATTTCAGAATATTTTTTAACCCCAAATTTTCTCGTTACATTTGAATATGTTTAATTTCCTGCACTGTGGGATTTAATTGTACAGATGGGATATAAAACAGTGGTATAAAGGGGGGACAGTAAAACAATGGTATAAAGGGGAGACTATAAAATAGTGATGGTATAAAGTGTTGTAAACTACTATTATATATTAAACACACAGACTGACATCACAGTAATGGGGATTTAGAGGAGAATTTCATAAAATATATTCCAAAATATACTTTTTATGAGCTGTCCTTAATATTTACAACTAGGTCCCACAATAATGTTTATTCCATAGAAAATTATTGTTAACAGTTTTATCTATGAAAAAATGTTTAACATTGAAAGTAGAAAAATTAGCCCTTCTGAGCCCGCGATTTAAAAACTTCGGCTCGAGCTGAAATTCCTTAAACCCGACTTTTAGACTAAATTAGTGATTTAATAAGTGTTTAGTAAAACTATTTACTTTGTAAAACCAGAAAATACAATAACATAAACAATTACTAGAATAAGGGGGGTGCCAAGCGGCCTAATTTCCTAATTTAATTATAAACCATGTAAACTTGTCCTTTATTATTAAATTGTGACGATTCATCAATATTCGGTGTAACCATTTTGGCAAATAGATTTATTGAATATTGGATTTTGGACCATAATATTATATTATCCAGTCAAATAAAGCAAAGTTTAAACTAAACCTACATATTAAATTAAATTGTATTTATCCTTTTTCAATCAATTATGAATACTTCCAATGCGAATATTTGATAACAAATGCTTTTGTATTTGTATTTTTTTTCAACCCTTTAATAATAAATTTTTAAAATATTTTGTTGTTGTAGTTTTTTTGGCTAGAGTGCACCAATACTCAAACATTTATAATTTGTAATATTTTATGTTATTTTCTATAACACTTTATAATATCGATTCATTGACATAAGGTCAATCTACCTAGGTTCAAATGCCATAGGGTCAAACGACATAGGGTAAAATGACCTAGGGCCTCAGCGCTCGGCCCGCAGCCTGTCCTAGCCGCAGCGCTCGGTGCAAAAATTGTCTTAACCTGACTTGACAACGAAATAATACATAATTTTATGTCATTATTTATGTTAATTTGAATTAATAGCTGCAACGTTTAGCCCCCTAGCCTGTCCTAGTCGCAGCACTCGGCCCAGAAATTGTCTTAACCTAACCTAACCCTGTAATGATACATAAAATATTTTTATTTTATTTTGACCCTTTGTCATTTTACCCTTTGTCGCGTTTTTGACCGTTTGTCTTTTGACCATAGGTCATTTGAATTTAGGTCGTTTGACCCTATGTCATTTGACCCTGGGTCATTTTAACCTAAGTCATTTGACCCTATGTAGGCCTATGTAGGTGTGAACCATAATATCTTCTGATTTAATTTTTGCAAAAAATATTTGGATTTCAAAAATTTGGAAGCAGATTCATTAAAATGAGGGCCTAATTATTTTCCAAAAATATATAACATCTACATCCCCCTTTTTTAGGAAATTATCATTCCCCTTTAGTTATTTTTATTTAAAAGTATCTGCACTATTTAAATAACCATAATCCTACATCTATATATAAATTTGGCTTGTCTGTCTGCCTGTTTGTTTGTTTGTATCCAATAAACGTCAAAACGGCCTAACCAATCGGGCCCAAATTTTTGGTGGGACATCACATGACCACAGGGAAGGTTTATGAATGATAAAAATTTAAAAAAAAATACGAAAGGGAGGGGGGATTTTATGACTTGAGGAAGCCAAGGGTACTAAAGCTGAGAAATCTGATACTCTGATCAGTAAACATTTAACCCAGAAGAACTTAACATCTACACTAAAACCCATACACCATCCACCACACAAACTTTAGACTTGGGAATCCTTAAAATTGAATTATCTTGCCACAATGATGTATTCTTGGGTTTTATATATCTTTATCATTTCTGGTAGGCTTATATCAGGACTAGATGAGATTGTTCAAACTTCTGCTGTGATAGAAACCAATGCCAAAGACGTAACTTGTAATGACTGTAATAACAATGAAGACATTGTAGAACCTAATGAGACAGTTGAAGACAACCTGGAGTCAAACCATGAGCAACAAGATCAATTTGATGATTTTGCCCTCATCAAAGAGTCTGATGCTGGTCCTACTCACAGGCCAAGAGGTGGAAGATCAATGAGTTTAGTGTCTGTTGTGTTTCCTGAAATACTGGTTGTGGTTGATCATGCTCTTTTCCTAAAGCTTGACAGCTCTGAGTCCAAAACTAAAGATTATGTAACATTATTCATGTCAGCGGTAAACCAACGATATAAAGGCATGACTTCACCAAGAATAGAATTGAAGATTGCTGAAATTAAGATTGGAAAATCTGCCTCTGACACTCCTTATCTTGCTTCAAATATTGTCAATGGAGGCTCTTTTGAGGCTCAGGGGGCTTTAGAGGATCTTGGAAGATACTTCTTTAAGAAGGAATTTTCTAATTTTGTATATGACATCGTACTTGTACTGACAGGACAGGAAATGTGTACATACAAGGGTAAGTTCTGTAACCCATCAACAGCTGGCTATGCATATGTAGGCGGTGCCTGCGTGGTCAACTCTAGGTTGAACAGGATAAACAGTGTTGGTATAGTTGAGGACTGTGGAGGATATTCTGGTGTTATTGTTGCAGCCCATGAGATTGCTCATCTGTTAGGAGCTCAACATGATGGACAACCAGCACCTGCCTATATAGGAGGTCCTGGAGCAAGCAGTTGCAGTTGGAAGGACGGATACATCATGTCAGATGACAGACGTACCAACAAAGGTCACACTTGGTCAACCTGTTCTAGGTCTCAGATGACGCATTATTTAAATACCCAATCTGCCAGCTGCTTGTATAACTCCCTGAAACAAGAAAAATATCCCCTCCAAGAATTATCTGGACTTGTTAGCAGAGCCTCAACAGCTGATGAACAGTGCATGAAAGAAAAAGGAACCCGATCTTGCTTCTCTGACAGCAGAATTTGTACACAGCTGTTTTGCGTTGATAATAAAACCGGTTCTTGTTTATCCTACCGACCTGCTCTAGAGGGGACAGCTTGTGATGGAAATGGATTCTGCTCAGATGGTATTTGTAAAAAATTTAAAAACTTGAGTCCATTTGTAACCGTCAAGAAATTGTGGATGGAACCCCGTATGGAAAATAAAATTGCCCCAACAGAACCTCATGTGGAAAAGCTAATAGTTCCATCAGAACCCAGGGTGGAAAAATTAACAGTTCCAACATCTTCAGTGTTTATTAACAGTATCAAGGATACTGAATCTGTCTGTAAGGACCAGGATGGAGCAGCAGGACATGGACTGAGCTGTCAACAGCTGTATAGAAGCTTTGCCTTTGCTTACTGCTCTAATATGAAGCTGAAAGAAAAGTGTTGTTCTTCTTACATAAAATATTGTTAACCAAACCAAATTAAAAACACATATTGTATTAAATCAAACTATTTAATTGTGAAATCAAAGTAACATGTAACTGTGTACCTGAAGTAATTTGTTCATTATTTGTTTTATATTGTTCCTTATCGTAGAATTAGCTGTTATTGTTATGAATATTGTGCATTTGTTTAACTAACCCAATATGATAAATAATTTATTCTAAAACAATGGTTAGTTTCTTTATATAAACTTTCTTTCAGAATCCAAATACATTGGTACAGTGTGTTAAATTATTAGATTAAGTTTAAATTAAAATTTAAAAATTCAATGTTAACCTTTTTTTCTAAAAATATTCATAAACTCCTTTTTATCATAAAACAAATCTTTATGATACTACTTTTATATTTTAATCATTTCAACTTGAATTCGAATAAAAAAATATTGTTTTCTGCTAATTTCGTTAATTTGAATGCATTATCCATTATTAAACATAAAGAACCGTTAATTCAGAAGTGAAAAACAAACTACAGTGATAACCAGAAAACTTTGGAACAGGGAGACAATTTTCAGACTCAATTAATGACTCTAAATAGTGCAATGAACTTGACACAACACAATAGTGCGGTGTAAAAAGGCCCAAATGACTTAAAAACTGATTTTTATATTTTGCTGGAAAAAACTATTTACTTTGTAACCGCATCAAATCCTATTTATTATTGCTTTAATATCGTCTTCCTATCCTACAGTTTTCTGGTTATCACTGTATTGATTAACGAACCTATGTTTTTCAGGGTTACCCAAAAAGGATGAGATACCTTTGAATGCAGTGATAACCATAAAATGATATTATATGAAGACGACATAATATCAATATTTTAGAGTATTAGAAAATGTAACAAAGCAAATAGTTTTTTAGGAATCTTATTAAATCTCTCATTTAGTGAAATTTGTCTGTTTACAACTATACAGTGCACGATTGCTGTGCCTCATGCCCATTGGACTTTCTATTTCAGAGTTTTCTGATTACCACTGTAAGACGATTTGCGAGATAATTGTGGATTTATGTATTTAAATACGGTTCTTAAAAACGTTTCTGTACAGTCGTCCCTTACGTCTCATCCTTTGTGGATTCCCCATGTATGTTACCTAAATATTACGTTAACAAACAGAGTAAAAAGTAAATATATGCCCAGTCCTAGTTGTAACTTTGTAGGTTCCCCATGTATGTTACCTAAATATTACGTTAACAAACAGAGTAAAAAGTAAATATATGCCCAGTCCTAGTTGTAACTTTGTAGGTTCCCCATGTATGTTACCTAAATATTACGTTAACAAACAGAGTAAAAAGTAAATATATGCCCAGTCCTGGTTGTAACTTTGTAGGTTCTCCATGTATGTTACCTAAATGTTACGTTAACAAACAGATTAAAAAGTTAATATATGCCCAGTCCTAGTTGTAACTTTGTAGGTTCCCCATGTATGTTACCTAAATATTACGTTAACAAACAGAGTAAAAAGTAAATATATGCCCATTCCTGGTTGTAACTTTGTAGGTTCTCCATGTATGTTACCTAAATGTTACGTTAACAAACAGATTAAAAAGTTAATATATGCCCAGTCCTAGTTGTAACTTTGAAGGTTCCCCATGTATGTTACCTAAATGTTACGTCAACAAACAGAGTAAAAAGTAAATATATGCACAGCCCTGGTTGTAACTTTGTAGGTTCCCCATGTATATTACCTAAATGTTACGTTAACAAACAGATTAAAAAGTAAATATATGCACAGTCCTAGTTGTAACTTTGTGGGTTCCCCATGTATGTTACCTAAATGTTACGTAAACAAACAGATTAAAAAGTAAATATATGCCCAGTCCTAGTTGTAACTTTGTAGGTTCCCCATGTATGTTTCCTAAATGTTACGTTAACTAACAGATTAAAAAGTAAATATATGCCCAGTCCTAGTTGAAACTTTGTAGGTTCCCCATGTATGTTACCTAAATGTTCCGTTAACAAACAGATTAAAAAGTAAATATATGCCCAGTCCTAGTTGTAACTTTGTAGGTTCCCCATGTATGTTACCTAAATGTTACGTTAACAAACAGAGTAAAAAGTAAATGTATGCCCAGCCCTAGTTGTAAACTAATTATGTATTGGTCAGAACCCTATTCAACCCTATATTGGAAGTATGGGGGGGGTAATGTTGTCGGGAGGGGGGGAGGGGGTCTCTGAAAAGGTTTTGTTTTTAACCGACTCTTGCTTGTGAAGGTAATATTGTAAAATAAATATATTTCTTATAAGCCAGAGTTTAATCAGCTTTCAGAGTGGAAACTTTTATTTAAACTTTGAAAATCTTAATCAAAGTTTTTATTTTGAAAAATATATAACAAATGAATTCTCGGAAAGGGTTGAAAGAAATAAAAAATTGTTGGAATCCACCAATTACCAACATATCTGTCAGATATATCCCAAAGAATTTTAGTAATTATAATTTGAAGCTAAGTAGGATGTATTTTAAAATATGTTCTTGCTTGTCTGTTGATATGTTTATATAATCAATTAACGTCTAAACGGCAGAACTGTTTAGGGCCTAAAATCTACATTTTTTTGGTAAGTCACAGAATCCTTGGGAAGGTTTTTATGGCTTGTCCAAGTAAAACATTTTTGCCCGGAGCCAAATGTCGAGGTATACGTTAAAGGGCAATATCAAAATTAAAAAATGTTTGCTTAGTAAAAAATGTAGCATTTTATAATTTTTTTAAATCCTTCTAATTGACAGAAAAATACCAGAAAATATTTGTTTATAAATGAGGTCGAGAAAATAGCAACATTAAAAAGCTAAAGTTTTTTCTCGAAAAATGCGTAAATGTTCTTACAAAGTTTTAGTTTTTTTCTTGATTTTATTTTGTGTATCATACAGGGTGTCCCGATAAACATGGGAATTCAGTGACGAATTCGATATCGTCTTTTTAAATAATTCTTTGATTTAGCATAGTAATACCTAAAAGAAAGCTGAAAGCCGAAAGATTTTCGTCTGTTATGTTTACAATTTGTTTGTTTATGTTTTGAACTTTTGACTGCATACGGTTATATTTAGTGAAACAAGAAAATTGCAGTATACAAACAGAGTAAACTTGTTCGTCTTCACTGTTTATCCTGCAGAGACATTGTGAGACACATCTTTACAGCCATTTACCGTTTTCATAAAATAAATTCTAGCAGACATAATAATATTATGGCTTTTGAAGTTAGGTATTAAAATGCTAATTCACAACAAAGACGATATCGAATTCGTTACTGAATTCCCATGCTTATATCAAATTAAGTTAAGCAAAAATGTGCAAAAGAAGTACGCAAAATATCATAAATTATACATTTTTGAAAAGCCCTTGCCACGGCGAATCCAAAATTGTAATATATTTGCTAAATTTTCATAATATATTTTCTAAATTTTCAAGGCTTTCCAAAGAGCAATAAAAATTCTAAATCCAATGACCAAAAGTGGGTCTAAACATAGATTTAGTTGAGTAAAGGTAAAATAAGGCATTTAGGCAGTATGCCTGAGGAGTCAGGCAGTTGGTATTAAAGCCCTGCTTTAAGTCCAAAGTGAGGGGCATCCCAGGTAACAATTTTGTGAAAAATCCGCAGAAATTCCCTGGATTTTTTCCTGGGAATTTTCACAGAAAAATCCGGTGAAAATGTTGTTACTTGGGTTGTGATAGTTAGAAAAGTAAAAAAATTTGAACAGCCTCAGACCAATACTTTTTGAGTTATCTCTCAAAAACGTTAGGGGGATCCCAGGGAACCCCCACCCCCAGCCGAAATAGGGTTAATGTGTGAAAATTTTCGGTTTGTTGTCACAGATGTCCTACAAAATTGCAACAGATATATGTAGAAAGTAGTATGCCTGTTAAAGGGAGTGTTCGCGAAAAATGAAAGGGGGGTATAGGCTTAATACGATAAAAAAGCGCTTTTGATCGCTGCTAATCTTACTTCTATCTTTTGCGTCTATAAGGAGAAAATTGATAAAGACGTTTCATACCGAAGAGCGTAGCGCCAAATGCCCATACAAATTGAGGAAGTTGGAACATACGCGACTTAGACCGTAAAACAATCAAATTAATATCAAACAAATCATTCAGATATATTACAACCTATAGTCATCGATTATCTTTCGCCACATTTGTATATATTTGATATTTCATACTAGTTTTGATTTTGTTTTTTAAAATAATATTTAGCTTCCAACTTGTTTTCGAACATTCCTGGAAAATATGAAAAGGTCGTCTTCATTACCAAAAATCCTCGAAACAGGAATAAACGTTTTTACAAGTAACTCTCAGATCATAACAATTAAAACATATTATGAAAAATCAACTATATATAAATGTGGCGAAAGATAATCGATGACTATAGGTTGTAATATCTGAATGATTTGTTTGAAATTAAATTGATTTTTTACGGTCTAAGTCGTATGTTGCAATTTTCTCAATTTGTATGGACGCCATGTTATTCAGTATGAGACATCTTTAACAATTTTCTCCTTATAGACGCAACAGATAGAAGTAAGATTAGTGGCGATCAAAAGCGCTTTTTTATCACATTAAGCCTATACCCCCTTTCATTTTTCGCGAACACTCCCTTTAAGGAAATTGTACTGAATGTCACTCACATTACATGCCCTGGTCAATATTAAATCTATTTATGTTTATATTTGATTTTGAAACACCTAATTCTTCCCAGCTCTGTCAGTTTATGTACTGAAAAATATTTAGTAAAACTAAACAATAGAATTTCAAAATGGCAGACAAGGAAGAAGACGAGGTAAAAGACAGGAATAAAAGTCGTCTTCGTTATGTATTGGACGGGTATGCAGAGAGTTCTACAGTGCATGGTCTCAATTACACTCTGGACACAGAACTTCCCATGCCAGGTGAGAAATCATAGAGTAATAAAACGAAGAGGGGAAGCTCAGCTCAGATGTACACAACCAACCTCCCTATTAATTAATTAATAGAGTGGTCGGTTGTGTACATCACGATATGTTTACATATCTAACACTGTACACTCGTATATAGAGTGACCGTATTTCTAAGGGGTGGTTTTATGTAGACATTTGAATATTACTATTGATAATTAGATAGACACTTAATGTGGATTTAAATAAAGAAAGAAAATCTAAAAATTGGTCAACTCCATAAAATCCTCCTTAGAAATACGATAACTCTATAAACAAGTGCACAGTTGTAGCGACGAAAGGAATAAGACCAAATGAATAAGACCAAATGAATAAGACCAAATAAACTGACTGAATATATATTTATCAAAAACAGTATTTATACTAGATGCAGTATATCATAATCTAATAATAACATGTGAAGTATGGAATATGCTGTGTACTGCATTCCAGGAATCCAGGGGCGCCACAGGGGTCCCCCAAGCATCGAGGTGATGAAGTTGATGAAGAGCTCGATGTTTATCTCAGACTTCTCTTCGAGGGTTCCGTCGAACTGGGAGAGGAGAAGGCTGTTGAGGTGAGAATCTAACTCTCTTCTTCATTCTCTGGGCTCTCTGGAGAGGTGCTGGAGAGGTTGGAGCCAACAGAGCTGGAGGTGACGGAGCCAGAGCCAACGGAGCCGGAGCCAACGGAGCCAGAGCCAACGGAGGTCTTCCACGTCAGGGAGGCAACTGTGGAACCAGAGGACAATCAGAAAGAACAGGTTTGAGCCGGTCCACGGAGACGGAGTCGGATTTAGAACCAATCTGGACTTGAAAATACTTTGGATACTTGGAAAGCACTAGATAAGGTCCTCTGTAAAGAAGGGCTGCAACACACTGGTGAAACTTGGTTAGAGAAGTCGCTTGATCGCAAACTGGGCCTCAGCCTGGAGGAACCACACCTCGGGGGAGTCCGTCCAGAAGGTGGGAAGCTTGATGGATACCATGGTGAGGGATAACTGACCATCAGGGGGTGTTGGTCGACATCGCTACTACGCTGAAAAAGAACACTCTATTTGCGGAACCTTACTTTGGTGTTTGAGTATGAAAAGAGCAGATGAATAAGACCAAATAAACTGACTGAATATATATTTATCAAAAACAGTATTTATACTAGATGCAGTATATCATAATAACAATAACATGTGAAGTATGGAATATGCTGTGTACTGCATTCCAGGTAGGGTTTCCATTCGCAAAACTTTTGCGCAATTTTTGCGGAACGAAACGCAAAATTTTTCTTTCTTTGCACATCAGGTTTGCACGAAAAAAAAACAATTTGCGCAATCATTCGCAAAAGTCATTTCGCGCAAAATTGCCTTATTCCGCTTTTGCGAAACTCAAGTTTTGCGCAATTCCGCAACTAGAGTTTTGCGCAATTCCGCAATTTCGTAAAAATCAAACGGTTGGTGATGGTGTGTGTTTATTATAATTCAATTCTGGAAGAATCTTGTTTTGGAATGTCTTCCTATTGGCCACTTTTACATAATTGACCAATGACGGTTAAAAAGAGTTCAAATCTCACAATTTTCTCGACAATTTTAGTTTTGGACATGCATATTTCCTAAAAGTGGATTCTTCAGGTATTGGTTACTTTCTTGCATTATTTTATATGAGATTAAAAAGATTTTAGAAATTTGATCAAAAAAATTTAAGAATATAATTCATACTTGATTAGGCAAAGCTTTTAAGGGTCACTTGAAATTATTTAATAGGATTAAAATATTGCCAAGTTTCACACTCTCTAATTTCTATTTTATTAATTTTGGTCCCTTAATTTAAACTTTTGTAACTGGAAGTAACCAATTGAGTGTAGTATAATCGTTATCCTACTCGTATGTTTATATTTTTCATGTATGGAATAAATATTCAGTTGTTAAATTCTAAGCTTAGAATATCAATTTTTGACAATTTGCCTAAAAATTTACATTTTGCGTAAAACTTGCGGTTTTGCGCAAATTGCGCAAAAAAATTAAGCAAAACTAAAATTTCGTTTCATGCGCAACTTTAACAAAAAATATTTCCGGTTTTGCGCAAAATGCGCAAAAAAATAGCGCAAAACTCATTGCGTTTCATGCGCAAAAATAGCGCTAAAGTTCGCAAAAAAAAAATTTGCGCGAAAATAGCGCAAATTTTGCGCAAAAAAATTATCCATTTCGTGGAAACCCTAATTCCAGGAATCCAGGGGCGCCACACAGTGTTATATATGTAAACATATCGTGATGTACACAACCGACCACTCTATTAACTAATTAATAGGGAGGTCGGTTGTGTACATCTTAGGTAAGCTTTACCTCTTCGTTTTATTACTCTATGTGAGAAATCCCTGAATACAAATTCTCTAAAATTTAAAATTTCAAAACAAAATAAGCATATTGGCCAAAAAAAAACATGAAAATGTTCAAAGTTTAAAATATTTGTATGTTGGAAATTTTGAGCACTAAGTAGAACCAAGGTACCGACACCCTACCGCATTGAAGTACCTTATACCGACCTAAAGAAAGCGAGTGGTACAGTACACGCCACACGGACAGCACAGACTATTGTAACAGTGGGCGAGTTTTGTTGATCTTTTACGATCAGCAATTCAAGGATGTTTTGGATCGCTGAGATCATAGCTACCAAGGGGAATCATGCCCCCTTTCCCCCCCCCCCCCATCTTTAACCCTACGGTTGGACTTTAGAATCCTATTTTGAATACTAACGGATTTATTTGAGTTTGCATTTGGATTCTATAAATAACCCAAGCGACGCCGAATTTTCCGTTATCTTGAAGACCCAAGCGTTGGGGAGGGGGGCGGAACAACCCCGTGGTAGCTAGGGTTAAATGCGATCCTAGGATGGAGCGAAATCGAAGGGGGACAGACAGTTGTGATTCAGCTCCCTTGAATTAAGGTTCCCTTGAAGAATTCCCCTATCTGACGAAATCTATTTGATTAACAATATTTAATTTGTATAAGTGAGACGATGAAAATGAAAATGTAAAATGTCTCCTGTTTGATAGATCTGATTAGATTCACAATATCTCGTTTGTATTAGTATCGTTCGATTTAAAGTTTGTATCTTTTGTATATAAATATATTGTAAGAAAAACCGACGCGTTGAATATTTGAGAAACTCAGTGCATTGCTTTATTGATTTTTATTCATATACTATACTATGTCTATAGACGGTAAAACGAAACTGTACACCAAATAACTAAATAATTTGAACCAAGAGTACTTGCAAAATTGATTTTATCTCTAGACTACAAGTCGGAACTAGTGTGCATTAAAAATGATAACCCTTATCAACTCACTAAATAAGATTACTTTATTTACTTTATATTACTGAGTTTACATAAAACTGTCTCTGTGAAGACGACTTCTCTACTGAAGTTATAATTTTCGATAGTCTACTGCAAACACAGCAATTGTGCATTGGCATAGTAGATTGTTATTTATTACTGAGCTGAGAGGTACTTACACATACAAAGTTTATTATATAAATATTTTTTTTAAACGATGAATTTTGTTGAAAACCCGGACAGAAAATGATGTCATTTCACAAACTTCAGGATTTAAAAAACCAGATGCAAGTTAGAAACTTAACAATTGTACCTGAAACACTTTAAAAACTGAAGAGCATTCCTTTTAAACATTAGATTGATAACATTTGTTGAGTCTCTCGATATTTACTCCCTGAAACGGCCGAAAAACAAAGAAAATATACTTTTTTTTTTTTTTTTGACTTTTAAAGACGACCTGAAAAAAGTTTACAATTTTAGGAAACATCATAGTACAGTGATAACCAGAAAACTCCAAAATAGGAAGACGACTTTATAGCAATGCGTAAGCGTATTTGATGTTGTTATAAGGCAAATCGTTTTACTAGGCACTTATTAAATCACAAATCAAGTAAAATACGTCTGTTTACACTGCACAATTTCTGTTTCCCGTGCTCATTGGACTATCTAAAGTCAAAATTTGAGTTTAAAAGTTGCTTTCCTATTCCTAAGTTTTCTGGTTACCACTGTAACAAATTCAAGACTGCACATTCAGTACAATTACTGTTTACCACGTTAATTGGACTATTTAGGTCAAAAATGCGGAGAAATTTAGTCTAGAAGTCGGCTTCCTATTCTAGAGTTTCCTGGTAATCACTGTATTTTGCGAAAATTTCGCAAATTTTCGCGAAACAGATTGAAGCAAATTTCGCGAAAATTGTGAAATGTTTGCGAAACGATTTTTTTCAAGTAAGAACTTTTGTAGTGTAAATAGTGGGATTAATCATTCTGCAGATTTACGGATAAAATTAATTTCTATTTAGCTTTAATTGTGAGATCAAACCTCTAGTCTCAAATTTAAAAAGTGCCCGCATCGGATTTAAAGATCTGGTGTGTTTAATGTGTTTGAATTGTTTAGATCGATGTCTGCTAGGGACCATTACGTTGTTGTTCAGCCTGTGTGCAGGATATCTGGTGTACGGTTGTGTTGTACAATTTATAGATTCTACGGTGAGTGTTCGGGATATCTGGTATACAGTTATTTTGTACAATTTATAGATTCTACGGTAAGTGTTCGGGATATCTGGTGTAGGATTGTGTTGTACTATTTTAAGATTCAATGGTAAGTGTGCGGGATATCTGGTGTACAGTTGCGTTGTACAATTTATAGATTCTACGGTGAGTGTTCGGGATATCTGGTGTAGGATTGTGTTGTACTATTTTAAGATTCAATGGTAAGTGTGCGGGATATCTGGTGTACAGTTGTGTTGTACTATTTGTACTATATTCAAAGGTAAGTGTGCGGGATATCTGGTGTATGATTGTGTTGTACAATTTATAGATTCTTCGGTAAGTGTTTGGGATATCTGGTGTACGGTTGTGTTGTACTATTTTAAGATTCAATGGTAAGGTTGCGGGATATCTGGTGTTCAGTTGTGTTGTACAATTTATAGATTCTACGGTAAGTGTTCATGATATCTGGTGTACGGTTGCGTTGTAAAATTTATAGATTCTACGGTAAATGTTCATGATATCTGGCATACGGTTGTGTTGTACTATTTGTACTATATTCAAAGGTAAGTGTGCGGGATATCTGGTGTATGATTGTGTTGTACAATTTATAGATTCTACGGTAAATGTTCATGATATCTGTTATACGGTTGTGTTGTACTATTTGTACTATATTCAAAGGTAAGTGTGCGGGATATCTGGTGTACGGTTGTGTTGTACAATTTATAGTTTCTACGGTAAGTGTGCAGGATATCTGGTGTATGGTTGTGTTGTACTATTTAAAGATTCAATGGTAAGTGTTCGGGATATCTGGTGTACAGTTGTGTTGTACAATTTATAGATTCTACGGTAAGTGTTCGGGATATCTGTTATACGGTTGTGTTGTACTATTTTAAGATTCAATAGTAAGTGTGCGGGATAGCTGATGTATGGTTGTGTTGTACAATTTATAGATTCAACGGTAAGTGTGCGGGATATCTAATGTACGGTTGTGTTGTACAATTTTAAGTTTCAACGGTAAGTGTGCTGGATACCTAATGTATGGTTGCGTTGTACAGTTTATAGATTCAAGGTTAAGTGTGCGGGATATCTGGTTAACTTCCAAATATAGAGGGGAGAAAGTACAATTCAAACATTTTTTTATTTCCAAAGAACGAAATGGTTTTGACTGAATACGTTTATATTTATATTTAGGTATTGATATCCCTTCAAAATACATCAGCTATAGTGGAAGATCTAAGTTTTCCTTCAGTAACTATCTGTACTGGCAATCTGAACATGGATGCTGTGACTGCCAACATGAACCGTCTTGTAAATATCTGGATTGAAGAACAGAAGAACAATGTGTCTTATACAGAGTCTTTGAATAGTTATTTTAAACGTAAGTTTAATATAACAGAAGACAGTGCTGTCTCTGCATTTGATGTATTGTTCTCCATGGCCAGCAAGAATATTACAACTGCAATTACGTTGAAATCTGTTTCTGATTTTGTAAATCAAAACTCAACATCAGTTAATCCAACAACAATATCAGTTGATGTAACAACAACAACATCAGTTAGTGCAACAACATCCGCTAATACAACAACAACAACTTTTCCTTCGTCAACAGTAATTTCAGCAATAATTACGTCAAGCCCTATCATTGCAACAACATTTGGCGCAACCACAACAACCAAGTTTTTATCCGTAACTACAAGAGCATTTGAATCAACAGCAATTTCTTTAAACTCAACAACAACAGAAAATACAGCAGCTTTGGATTTAACAACAAGTGGTCCAACCATTCCTTCAAATTTGACAACATCATTTTACTCAACACAGAATCCTACAACTTCAACAGTATCATCAACTCAGAATCCTACAGCATCAATTCTAGCTTCTACAACATCAACACAGCATCTTACAACATCAAGGCAAGATCCTACAACAACAACACAGAATCCTACAACATCTTCACAGGATCTTGGAACATCTACACAGGATCCTTCAACATCCAGACAGGATCCAACCACATCAACACAGGATCCTACAACATCAACACAGGATACTACAACATCAACACAGGATCCTACAACATCTACACAGAATCCTAAAACATCAACACAGGATCCTACAATATTTACACAGGATCCTACAACATCTACACAGAATCCTACAACATCGACACAGGATTCGGCAACATCAACATCAACAAAGGATCCTACAAAATCAACACAGAATCTTACAACATCAACACAAAATCCTACAACATCGACACAGGATCCTGCAACATCAACATCAACACAGGATCCTACAAAATCAACACAGGATCCTACAACATCTACACAGAATCCTACAACATCTACACAGAATCCTACAACATCGACACAGGATCCTGCAACATCAACATCAACACAGGATCCTACAAAATCAACACAAAATCCTACAACATCAACACAGGATCCAGCAACATCAACATCAACACAGGATCCTAAAACATCCACACACGATCAGAAAAAAACAACACAGGATCCTACAACATCAACACAGGATCCTACACCATCTACACAGGATCCTACCACATCAACACAGGATCCTACAACATCTACACAGGATCCTACACCATCTAAACAGGATCCTACCACATCAATACAGGATCCTTCAACTACAACATCTACACAGAATCCTACACCATCCACACAGGATCTTACCACATCAATACAGGATCCTACAACTACAACATCAACGCAGGATCCTACAACATCAACACAGGATGCTACAACATCAACACAGGATCCTAAAACATCTACACAAGATCCTACAACATCAACACAGGATCCTAAAACATCTACACAAGATCCTACAACATCAACACAGGATCCTACAACATCTACACAGGATCCTACAACATCTACACAGAATCCTACAACATCAACACAAGATCTTACAACATCAACACAGGATCCTACAACTTCAACACAGGATCCGACAAAATCAACACAGAATCCTACAACAGCAACACAGGATCCTACAAAATCAACACAGGAGCCTACAACATTAATACGGGATTCTACAACATCAACACAGAATCCTACAACATATACACAGTATCCTACAACAACATCATCCAAAACAACATCAACAACAACAGTATCAACCACATCTACACCAATAACAGAATCAACAACAGAAACTCTAGTTCTCGGCCGTCGGAAGAGAGAAGCTTTAGATGCGATCATTTCTTTTTTAACAGGTAGGGTAGGCCTGGGTTTGGTGGAATAGGGTGGGACAAGGTCTGTATATTAAAGGTAGGGTAGGCCCGGGTTTGGTGGGTTAGGTTAGGACAAGATATGTATATTAAAGGTAGGGTAGGGTTCGGTGTGTTAGGGTAACACACGGTCTGTATATTAAAGGTAGGGTAGGGTTCGGAGGGTTAGAGTGGGGCAATGCCTGTATATTAAAGGTAGGAGAAGCCAGGGTTTGGTGTTTTATAGTGGGACGATGTCTTAATGTTAAAGGTTTCGATGGGTTAGGATGGGTCAAGGTCTGTATATAAAAAGTAGGAGAGGCCAGGGTTTATTTAAGGAAGGCGAGGGTTAGGGGTGAAGGTAAGAGAATGGAGATTGCATGAATAGGGTAGGGTAGGTCGGGGTCTGGTAGGGTAGGGTAGGATAGTGTAGTCAAGTAGTGAAGAGAAGAGAGATGAAGGGTAGGGTAAGGTAGTCAAGTAGTATAGAGGAGAGAGATGAAGGGTAGGGTAGTCAAGTAGTGAAGAGGAGAGAGATGAAGGGTAGGGTAGTCAAGTAGTATAGAGGAGAGAGATGAAGGGTAGGGTAGTCAAGTAGTATACAGGAGAGAGATGAAGGGTAAGGTAGTCAAGTAGTATACAGGAGAGAGATGAAGGGTAAGGTAGGCAAGTAGTATACAGGAGAGAGATGAAGGGTAGGGTAGGGTAGTCAAGTAGTATATAGGAGAGAGATGAAGGGTAGGGTAGGGTAGTTAAGTAGTATAGAGGAGAGAGATAAAGTGTATGGTAGGGTAGGGTAATTAAGTAGTATAGAGCAGAGAGATAAAGTGTATGGTAGGGTAGGGTAGTTAAGTAATATAGAGGAGAGAGATAAAGGGTAGGGTAGACTGTAGAGTAGGGTAATAAGTAGTATAGAGGAGAGAGATAAAGTGTATGGTAGGGTAGGGTAGTTAAGTAGTATAGAGGAGAGAGATAAAGTGTATGATAGGGTAGGGTAGTTAAGTAGTATAGAGGAGAGAGATAAAGTGTATGGTAGGGTAGGGTAGTTAAGTAATATAGAGGAGAGAGATGAAGGGTAGGGTAGACTGTAGGGTAGTTAAGTAGTATAGAGGAGAGAGATAAAGTGTATGGTAGGGTAGGGTATTTAAGTAATATAGAGAAGAGAGATGAAGGGTAGAATAGGTTATAAAGGGATACAGAGAAATGTTAAAAATATACAATTTTTTACTTCAGAGTCTCTTCCTGGTCTTGGTACAGTCACACTCACACCATCAGAAAATACAGCAGGTACAACAACAACAACAACATTATCAACAGCAGAAACAGAAAAAACAGTAACAGCAACAACTGCAGCAGTGCAAGATGCAACAACAACTAGAGCAGCACAAGATCTAACAATTACAACTACAGCAGTGCAAGATATAACAGCATCTACAGCAGCATCAATGTTAGCAGCAACCTCAGAAGCTCAAGAAGCAACAACTGCAGCAGCAGCTACAACGACAACAGCTGAATCAACAACTGCAGGTCCATCGATTGAAACAACAACTGCAACAGCAGAAGAATCATCAACAACAACAGATTATACAACTACAACAGAATATACACCTACAACGGAACCATTTCAAATAAATCAAGGTATTTTTTAAAATTAAAGGGAGTGTTCACGAAAAATAAAAGGGGGTATAGGCTTAATGCGATAAAAAAGCGCTTTTGATCGCTAATAATCTTACTTCTATCTGTTGCGTCTATAAGGAGAAAATTGTTAAAGACGTCTCATACCGAATAACTTAGCGGCCATACAAATTGAAAAAATTGCAACATACTACTTAGACTGTAAAAAAATCAATTTAATTTCAAACAAATCATTCAGATATTACAACCTATAGTCATCGATTATCTTTCGCCACATTTGTATATAGTTAGGAAAACGGTTGTAATGTTGTTGTTAGGGTGACCCAACGGCTTTTTTAGGAAATACGTTGGTAATGTTGTTGTTAGGGTGACCAAACGGATAGGTTAGTAAATCGGTGGTAATGTTGATGTTAGGGTGACCCAACAGCTTTGTTAGGAAAAACGGTTGTAATGTTGTTGTTAGGGTGACCCATCGGCTTTTTTAGGAAATACGTTGGTAATGTTGTTGTTAGGGTGACCAAACGGATAGGTTAGTAAATCGGTGGTAATGTTGATGTTAAGGTGGCCAAACGGCTCGGTTGGGAAATACGGTTTTAATGTTGTTAGAGTGACCCAGCGGCTTTGTTAAGAAAGGCGTTGTTAATTTTGTTAGATTAAAGACACCCTATTGCCGCTTTTTTATAAGGAAAGCTTATAATAATCAATCTTTAGAACATGCCAGTATTCTTGAAATGCTTCTTGACGGAAAAAAACACGGTCAAAACGTTGAATCTTTGAGAGAAACTGAAGAGACCGATCTTATTGAATACTTCAATTCACAGGTATCCCTTTCCTTAAATCAATTGAATCTCTACCTCAAACTCAAATTCTAAAATTCATATATTTTTGCAACCTCATTATGTAAACCTTTGATAGTTTAAACTTAAACTTTTTGATCTAACAGAATTCATAGTTTGAAATATCTAAGGTCTACATTGGGTTGCACAATCGGGGTTCAAAATTAGAGTTATTTGGATTGTATGTATTTTTGTTCTTTTGTTTAAAAAAAAAATGTCCAAACGGCCCAAATTAAAAATTCTTGTTTAAAAAATGTCGATTTTGTAAATCCAAGAATGAAAGGAGAAAAATCTGCGAAAATATTTTCCTCTCTCGGCAGGGAAAAATGGTTTCAGTGAAAGTAACATTACTAAAAAGAATACATATAAAAATTCAATTTTTTCTGAAATTTAGTTTTAAAACATAAAATGATAAAATACATCACACAAAGTAAAGATGTTATACATAAAGTTTAAAACTTTACTTTAACAAGTTTAAAACTTTAAAGACCTGAAGTCTATTCGAAAAAGAATTTAACTTTTTATTCATGTAGTTCTTTCTATAGTTTCCATGAAATGTGAATAAAATTAGATATTTCTAGAACTTTATAAAGATTTTTTTCATCTCAAAAAACATCAATTATATTTTAATAAACATCGAAAATAATTTTTTTACAATTTTCAGAATTTTCAATATAAAATTTTGCCTTTTAAACAATAAAAGGATAAGCATATAGCAATTTAACTATATTTATATATATAGAGCAAAGGCTGTTGATGAGTATCGGATCAATCTAAGCATTGATATTCTTGGTCAAGTCAATCTTATATATTTGGTTTTAAACTTGAAGGGTGTGTTCAGTTGAAAAATGATTCCTATCATGATTCCTCCTCCTATACAAGAGCTTTTTAGATGAAAAAATAATTGGTAACCAAATAGATTTGCTTTTCTAAAACTTGAGGGTAAAATCATAATTTGAAGAGCTACAAGGTCACAAAGTTGCACCAGAAATGGCCTTCTCCCTTTGTCTACATGAGTGTTGGATGGATGATATAAAATGCACACATAAATTCAGCCTGCTTATAAACAGTCTCGTCAGTTTAGAATGCAGGGTCGACTTGGTTGGAAGTGTGGCAACACCTTGGGCTTTGATTTTACCGCTCTAACTCACTTTTGTTTTTGTGTAGCCCTTTACATGTTCATTTTAGCACGCTCTGACAATTATTATTAGCTTTGGTTTTTATGAAGCAATTGACAAAATTTTAGTTGATATATGGTTGAGATTTTGCAAAAATTAAACTACTGTAAATAACCATTAACTGAATCATAGCATGCAGAAGTAACCATAAATTCATCTTGATCGTCTTCTTTTGCAAAAAAAAACTTATTAAAACTTTCAAATATTTTCAAAATATGAAATCTTCATTTCTTAATTAAAAAAATTTTTTTAAAAATTTACCAAAGTTAGTTTTAGTTCAACCTTTACCCCTTTTTTAGTTTTTGAGAATATTCCCTTTTTTAATTTTTGAGAATATTCCTTTTTTTAGTTTTTGAGAATATTCCCTTTTTTAATTTTTGAGAATATTCCCTTTTTTAGTTTTGAGAATATTCCCTTTTTTAATTTTTGAGAATATTCCCAGGGGGTGTCATGCTTGTAGATGGTTGTCTTTCTGTCTGTTTTGGTTTCTGTATATGTTTTTATCCAATAATCGACTGAACCGATCGGACAAAAGGTTTATGGAAGGTCAAAGTTTAAAACAAAATATTCATATCTCAAATTTTTTTTTCAATCCATATTTTATAAAACGTGTATGTAGACAGACTTTTTCGCGAATTTTTCTTTTTCCCAGTTTTTCAAATCAACTTTTTTTTTAAATCTTTAATTATTTTCAATCGTTCTCTTTATTTGTGTAAATTATCATCTTTATAATCTTAAATGCCCTTTATAATCTTAAATCGGTAAAATCTTAAATCTGTATAATCTTAAATCTATATAATCTTAAATCTTTATAATCTTAAATCTGTATAATCTTAAATCTGTATAATCTTAAATCTGTATAATCTTAAATCTGTATAATCTTAAATCTGTATAATCTTAAATGCCCTTTATAATCTTAAATCTGTATAATCTTAAATGCACTTTTTAATCTTTTTGTATAATCTTAAATTCTGGAATAAAAATATATATTTCCTATGATATATGTATCAGAATGTAATTTTGAACTAGATTTATTTGAAAAATCTAAAATATTTCTAAACTTCATATTTTGCTTCCCTTCATTTCCCTTTCAGTCTCATGTTCAAAGAATTCATTATATCCGGGGAATTGAACTGAATAAAATGTCGATCTTAATTTTAGTATACACTAGAAATACAGGGGTGTATATTTTTTGTGGGAAAAAATTATTTATTAAGATATGGAGGAAATATGAAAAAATATTATTTATTTAGTTATGAAAAATTGGACTCGAAATTTAAATACTTTCATCCTTTTTCATACTTTATATCCAAAAATTTATATATTTTCTTAAATTCAGCCATTGAAACACAAAAGTGAAAAATTGGACTTAAAATTTAAGTATTTTCATTCTTTTTCATACGTTATATCCAAAACTGTTTTTATTTTCTCAAATTCTTCAAATGAAAAAAATTATTTTCAAAAGGAAAATAAACACCCCTGTAATAATTTTTAACTTAATACAGGGGTATTATCCTCAAAGGATGAAATTTATGAGACCACTGTACAGAAATCAGGTTTCTTATCAAGCGTAAACAATTGTTACTCTATTTACATGTATATTTATCTAATAAGGCTCGCTTTACATTTATATGTTAGCTGTAGCTAGCCAAATTTTTTCGAAAGTGTTTTTAAAATTCAACGGGCAACGCTGGGCAATTCAGCAAGTGTATACTGAGTAGTAATCTCTGTTTATTTTTCTGTTTGTTTTTCCGATCATAACTCATGAACCCCGGGACCGATATATGCCTCATATTTGATTGGAGTACTTGCTAGAACCACGGGAATGATTTTAATCTGGTTTAAGAATTCTAATTTTAATGGGTTAATGCCAAATTCACCTTCAAAATATCAAAGAGTTTAAGATTTTTTGGTCTTGATTAAAGTTTCATCCTTTGTGGGTAACCCTGTACATTTAATAATATGCTTTTTCAGGTAATCATTTTCGTTTTTTAAATGTTTTCAATAGTTTGAAACTTTGAAATTTGTGGAAATCTAAAAATGTCTTTCAAATTAATTTTTTGAAGGTAAAGTTTAGTAAATTTTGACCGGGCGGAGACAAAATCATTCTGTTAAGACTTAAAAAATTTCAGATTCTGATTTGTTTTCGTTTATTAGATTAATAAAAACAAACTTTGCAACTTTTAGGCTGTTGCCGAGACATTTGCTGAAATGTTTAAGATTCTCTGGTTCTCAAGCCTACCCTGTTTTCGTACAGAAAATATTACTCAGGGGTATCTACTTAAATCCTGCACATATCAAGGTAATCCAGGGTATCTTCTCAAATCCTGCACATATCAAGGTAATCCATGGGGTATCTACTCAAATCTTGAACATATCAAGGTAAAGGAATCTACCTTTTTTCTATTATCTACCCTAAGTATTGAAGGGGATTGTCGGAAAATGTTCCGAAAAGTTGCTACGGATTCCGGGTTCTCTTAAATCTAATCTAGGTATTGAAGGAGATTGTCGGAAAATGTTCTGAAAAGTTGCTACGGATTCCGGGTTCTCTTAAATCTAATCTAGGTATTGAAGGGGATTGTCGGAAAATGTTCCGAAAAGTTGCTACGGATTCCGGATTCTGCTGTGCTTTTAATAATCATCAACAGCTCCAGGACAGTTTTATTTTTAATCATATTTATATTTATATCCAGGGTGTCCCAAAAAACATGGGAATTCATTGACGAATTCGATATCGTCATTGTTATGAATTAGCATTGCAATACCTGATTTCAAAAGCCATAAAATTGTTATGTTTGCTAGAGTTTATTTTATGAAAAGTGTGAAAGACTGTAAAAATGTGTCTATAATGTCTGATGAACAGTGAAGATGGACAAGTTTACTCTGATTGCATACTGCAATTTTCTTGTTTTACTAAGTACAACTGTATGCAGTCAAAACATAAACAAAGAAATTGTAAACGTAGCAGACGAAACTCTTACAGATTACAACTTTCTCAGTAGGTATCACTATATTAAAATAAAGAATTATTTAAAAATACGATCGAATTCGTCACTGAATTCCCACGTTTATTGGAACACCCTGTGTAATCTCGGGTAATTGGAAAGCATTTAAACAGAAGACCACATTTTGGAGATTCCGTGACTGGAGTTTTTTAATGATAACATTTTCAAGAATCGTATTTGTAAAATTGGGCTAACAATTAAATAAATACCTCAAATCATTTTTTGAAAATTATAAAAATTTATAAACTTTTTAAAATCTTGTGAGTTAGTTTTTTGTCCGGGTTAACAGATTTCAAGGATAATTTGTTTTATATTTTGATCTCGGTTTCAGCTCCATGTTGAAAGAGAGTCATTAATAATTACGTCGACATTCCCTTTAAAGGGACTGTCAATCACATTTTAACTGACCCTCCATTAAAATGCCCGATTTACAACCGTACCCTGAAAACCTTTATCTGATCAATATTCGGGAAGATATCGTCGTTTTCCCAACTTGAATTTTGGTAATTTCCCTCCTCTGGAGCTCCAGCAGAGAAACCACTATTAAAACTAATCAGTTTTCTAGAAGAGAACTGCAGACAAAGCTTTTATTTGTACCGTTGTGAATCAGACATTCCAATCTGTGAATGAAAAGTTCCTGAAAATTAGTATTTTTTAGCAAAACAGATTTCATCAGCTCAACAATAAAGTTTTGATAAAGTAATAATGCTAAATTAATCTTGTAATTCTATTTATTTATTTTAACAATTACTTAAACTGAATTTAGTCACGCAACCATGTTGCTGGCATAATATAATATCATGACTCGCAAAAACATTATTCACAGAATTCAAATTTTGTTAAACCAAGTATTTTCTTAGAATTTAACAATTGTTTACGGGGGTAAGCGATTAAATCAACACAATGAAGACGACTTTTTTATTTAAGTTTTGATAATTACTTACTATTAATTTAAAGCTTTTTAATTGAAAAATTCTCTTGACTTCTATGTGTATGTGAATACATGCTGTTTAGCAGCTTGATTTAAATCAAATCTGAAACAAAAAGTCGTCTTCTTGTATTGATATATTCGCCTACCACTGTACTTTAATGGAATTCTCGAATAGAAGAGAACAACTCAGAAGAAATTCTTTTTAAAAACCATGAAAAGCACTTTTGTGTATTCTTAAAATTGACAACTTGCAGAGCAAAGAGTCATTCACTTGTCATTGCGCTCATCACACTTTAAAATCGAGATTCACATTGGATATTACCTAAAAGTCTTCTCAGAAAAAAAAGTTTTAAATTAAAAGCATGAAAGGGATTGTTTATGTATTTTAAAGTGTCCATTTATTTCTCAAGTGAGCAATGTTCATATTTAATAATTTTCCAATTTGTTTCTTTGGTTCGAATCAAAAATGTTGGGACTAATGATGGGCATCTTTTTGAGGCTTGTTTTTAAAACATTCAAAGTTTTATTATGATTAAAGATATTAAACAAAACGATTTTTCAAAACGATAAAGAATCGTTTTCCGTTTTTAAAAATCTTTAATCTGAGCTGGAAACTATAGAATGGTGGATATCAGGATTAATGCTTAATCATCTCTTTTTGCTAATCTCGAGACTAACATAATCTCGAGATTATGTTAGTTTTGAGATTAAATATTTAGATCAACAAATTTAATTCTAGGAACACCAGATTTATTCGTTTCCTTGACTGGAAGGGCCTTCACTTAAAATCTCACCCATTTATTTTTTTAATATTTACATTAGTTAAATTAGTTTTAAAAATCTCTAACGTATTAATACAAATTTTTCTTCACCAATTAATTTACAAAATGGCCAACAACAAATTCTTTATTTGTTAGAAATTACAGTGGTCTCTTATTGGATAGAATTTATTTTCACAACTGTCATTGGTCCATACAATTTACAAACTATATTCCTGCACTCTCATCCAAAGAGAGAGAAAAAGAGTGGATTAAGGGCTAAACTTAAAAGTTTCCACAGTGGATATTCGGATTAAGCAGTCGGGATTAAAATTTATCCATTCTAAAGTTCCCAGCTCAGAGAAAAGTTTTTCTTTTTTGATAAAAGCAAGTCTAGAATACAATTTTGAAATATAATTTGCATCGGTTAAAGTTGGGACCCCATTTTAGGACGACATTTTCCTTATTTTTGCTAACATATTAATGTTTTTGTCAGACAATTTAAAAATGTTATATTTCAGACAGACAATTTGAAAAAAAAATAAAACTTAAATTGTTAAACAGGATTCTGAATACAAGACATTAATGCAGACAATGACGCAGGTAGCAAGAAGATAATTAAAAGAATCTAAGAAATATGAAGTAAAAGACATTTCTTGTGGATATAGGACATTACAGCAATCTTTTTTTTTATTCTATGTTGTTACAAAGCAAATAGTTTTATTTTTTGTGAAATGTAGACTGTGCAATTGCTGTGTTTCATTTCAACAACAGGGTGTCCCACGAAACATGACAGTTGGTGAATGGCTTTAAATGTCTTCCTCCGTATATTAAATTAGAAATTAAAGACTTTTTGCAGTTTATTTTGTTAACAAAATCTTTTACTCAAATATATTTTTATTTAAAACCTATTTTACTATAACATTACTGCTTTATAATATTTCTTACTATTCTCTTTTGTAATAAAGAACTTAACTAATTATGGAAGAAGACATTTAAAACTATTCACCAACTGTCATGTTTCGTCGGACACCCTGTTGTGAAAACATTACTTGAGTCGAAAAGTTATAGATTCCTATTCCACAGTCTTCTGATTCTCGCTGTATGTTAAAACAAAATTGAAAGAAATAGCCAAGTCAATCACCATTACGATTATGTTTTTAACTCCGATTCTTTAAATCCTTTTTTGTAATCACTATATTAAATATATTTTGTAATCACTATAATAGATATATTTTGTAATCACTATATTAAGTATATTTTGTAATCACTATGTTAAATATATTTTGTAATCACTATAATAAATATATTTTGTAATCACTATAATAAATAGATTTTGTAATCAATATATTAAACATATTTTGTAATCACTATAATAAATATATTTTGTAATCACTATAATAAATATACTTTGTAATCACTATATTAAATATATTTTGTAATCAATATAATAAATATATTTTGTAATCACTATAATAAATATATTTTGTAATCTTAATTAAGAATGACATACATTTCTATTTCATTTCTGGCAATAGATGTTTTAATATATTTTCAGGAAGAAATTAATGCGACTACTAGTGAGGATACTGAATATAAGGTAGCAAAAAAGGGAGAAAATAATCAAAAGTAAAAATAAAATGAATAACCTCCACTTCTGAATATAATTCCTTCATGAATAGTAATCTCCACTCCTGATAATACTTCCTCCATGAGTAGCACCCTTCAGTCCTATATTGTACTTCCTCCATGAGTAGCAACCTTCACTCCTGATTATACTTCCTCCATGAGGAGCACCCTTCGCTCCTAATTAACTTCCTCCGTGGTAGCAACCTTCACTCCTGATTATACTTCCTCCATGAGTAGCAACCTTCACTCCAGATTATACTTCCTCCATGAATAACAAACTCCACTTCTGAAAATAATTCCTCCATGAGTAGCAACCTTCGCTTCTGATTATACTTCCTCCATGAGTAGCAACCTTCACTCCAGATTATACTTCCTCCATGAATCACAACATCCAATCCTAATTATACTTCCTTCACAACCTCCACTCCTGATTATACTTCCTCCATGAATAGAAATCTCCACTCCTCATTATACTTCCTCCATGAATAGAAATCTCCACTCCTCATTATACTTCCTCCATGTATAGCAACATTCATTCTTTATTATACTTCCTCCATTAATAACAACCTCAACTTCTGAATATAATTCCTCCATGAATAGTAATATCCACTCCTGATTATACTTCCTCTATGAATAGCTAACTCCACTCCTGAATTTAAATCCTCCATGAAATCTCCACTCCTGATAATTCTTCCTCCATGTGTAGCAACCTTCACTCCTGATTGTACTTCCTCCTGATAGCAAACTCCACTCCTGATTATACTTCCTCCTTGAGTAGCAATCTTCACTTCAGATTATATTTCCTCCTTGAGTAGCAATCTTCACTTCAGATTATACTTCCTCCTTGAGTAGCAATCTTCACTTCAGATTATATTTCCTCCTTGAGTAGCAATCTTCACTTCAGATTATACTTCCTCCATGAATGGCCTCCTCCACTCCTGATTATACTTTCTCCATGAATTGTTTTGTTAACAGGCTTTTAGGTTATGAGTTGTATGCAGTATAAGATGGAAAACCATCTCTCAGCAACTATTTGGGTTTAGCTGTAGTGGGAGGGGAATGGGGTTAAGGAGTGGCGGGGGGGTTGATGATGGGGGTTATAGTTAGATTAAGGTGGTACGGCGGTAGTAATAGGATTAGATGGAGGTGGGATTGGGTTAGACGGATGGGGGGGCAATAGTATTATAAGGAGGTGGGGAGGACTAATAGGTTTACATGGAGGGAAGGGATAGGTTTATATTGATCGCTAATAAGAGAATAAGATATAGAAATTTAAGTAGTTGAAAGTTATAAATATCTGATTCATGAACAAATAAAAATTGAATGTCAAAAAACGAGAAAATCTGGGAAAACGATTTTTCACTTTCACCCGAAGAAGTTGTTTTAATAAAATAATATTCAGTTCAGAAAAAAATACACCTTGAAATTACTGTTAAATACAGATATCTATATTGGCGCATTATTTATAAAAATTGCACATCATAAATACATCTTAACGAACAAAAGTCGACTTAAACTCGACATACCCAGAAGTTGACTTTACCTCGACTTTTAAAGTCAACTTCATCTTGTAAATAGTCGTATCGAACTCTACTTTCAGCTGAGATTTTATACCACTTTTAAACAAGTTGTTATACCACTTAAGGAAGAGTTTTCATTTGTTCAAGTCGAAAAAGTCGAATTTTTAAGTAAAAAATTTGACTTTTGAAGTCGAAAAAGTCGATTTTTGTAGTCGAAAAAAGTCGACTTTGAAGTCGAGAGAAATTGAACTTTTCATAAATTCATAAAATCTTAAGCAATTTTTTATGTTATTAGATTGAACCTGGCTTATCTCAAGGGCTGACAGTCATATTGGATAAACATTCTAACCTAGAAAGCTTAGGTTCTGTAGACAGGTAGAGTAAACTCCTTGCTGACGGTCATATTGGATAAACATTCTAACCTAGACAGCTTAGGTTCTATAGACAGGTAGAGTTTACTCCTTGCTGACGGTCATATTGGATAAACATTCTAACCTAGACAGCTTAGGTTCTATAGACAGGTAGAGTTTACTCCTTGCTGACGGTCATATTGGATAAACATTCTAACCTAGACAGCTTAGGTTCCATAGACAGGTAGAGAAAGTACAGTGGAGTCATTTTGAACATTTATTTAAATCACTTCATAACCTTAATTATTATATAAATATTTATTGGTTCTCAGCGATACAACGGAATCAGGCTTCGCACAGTGTCAATTATTTATATATATATATATATATTTTTTTCCACGGGCAACGCTGGGCTCTTCAGCTAGTTATATATATATCAGAAAGCCTATATGTGTTGGATAAGAAAAAATGCACATTTTAAAATTTTTTTACTTGTTAAATTTGGTATAAAGCGAAAACCATTAAAGGACATTTTAATATATTTAAATGATCAGCATACGCTTACATGGAGGAAAATTGTAAGCTAAGTAATTTAAATTTCTGAGAGCTGGAGATAAAATGTGAAAGATGCACATATATATTACAATACGTACATTCAACTTATATGTTTGAAAAATGGAGCCCCAAATGATAATCTTTACAAAAGTAAATGTCTAGAGAATTGTGCATATGCATTTCTGAAATTTTGCATTAAGTCTGTTTTTTTTTTTTGCAAAACCCAAGCATGCATAAATAATTAGTTTACTGGGAAAAATGATGTTGCCTGCAGAATATTAATTCTGCCAGCCTAGCTAGACACAATAGAACCAAAACCACAAATACTTTACACATTTCCCTAAAGGATTCAAGGGTTTTGGAGGAAATTTCCGTAACAGAAAACTACCGGAATTCCGTTTTCATATTTGCCGGTAATTATAATATCCACCGGAAAAATATATTTCCGCCGGAAACACTTTGCCGTAAATTTCTCCGGCAAAACCATGCGAAAATTTTCGTAAATTATTTCGCAATCTCTTTTGCGAAATTTCGCAAAAACCGTTCCTGCAACAACTACCTGCTCAAAAAAAACTTGTGGAACTCTCTGCTCTGATAACTCAGCAGTAGAAGTTTTATTATAACAAAAGTTATAATATTTCTCGCATTTTTCGCGAGCGAACGAAATTCATAAAAAAAAAGAATTTTTGGCAAACAAAAAAAATGCGTAAAATTGCGAAATTTTCGCGAAAGTTCGTTGGAAACCCTGCTTTTAATTTATGTTTCTCTGTAAAAGGGATTTTCAAAATGTTTGCTACAAAATAAACGGAGAAAATTTTAAATGTGGTCAAAGCTTTGATTTTTTCAAATTAAAGAGAAGATTTCTTAATTGACATTTTATCTTTTGTTTCCGTGGTGCATCCATGCTGTTTAAAAGCTTTATGAAAATCTAAATTAAAATCAAAAGTGTCTTCCTTGATAAAACCGCTGTATTTAAATAGAATATTGGTAATCTAAAGTTTGAGTTAAACAAATTCATATAATTCAACTATACACTCTGATTGCATTGAATTAACCAAAGTTTAAGATTTAAGATATATGCTTATCTACAGTGGTACCTCCAAAACTCTGAAAAAATAAAGACGACATTCCAGAATTTAAGTTAAGATTAGAATACTACTGTGTTTTTGTTCATTATGACTCTCTGAAACCATATCTTGTGTGGTGTTTTCAATCTTCTTGGTTTTTTTTTTAACTAAAACAACTTCTCAGATTTCAAAACTGTTAGAAATAAATTGGAAATTTTTATGGTTCTCATGTAGTCTGTACCGAGGGAGGGAACCCCCCCGACGCCATGAGCCTCCACTATGCAGACAAGAGCCTCCCAGATTTGCTAGGCAGACCGAGCCTCCGCCATGCAGTTAGAGCCTCCGCTATACATTAAATGAGCCTCCGCTATACAGAATAGTTTCCTTAAAACTTATGATTTTTTGGGTTTTTTTCGACATAGTGGCATAAAAAGTAGTTTATCCAATATCAGAAGTATTAATGAATTATTATAAATAGTGACGAATTATGACTTGTAAAGTGGTTTATTAAACTTGAAAAAATGTTTACACAAAAAATTAAAACATTTAGAGAAAAAAATTCTGAAAGTAATTTTATTCGATATTTTATAATCTTTGATTAAAACGATACCTTTTCATGAAATTTGTATTAGATAAAGATAATCAAATATTTGACATTGACAAATAATCTGAATCTAAATTTTCAAAAAAAGGTTTTGCTTAAATCAAACATTAAAACAAAGTAAACCAAGTTCAATTCAGAAATGAATTTACAACTAGCCTCCAATTACCGCGTAAGAAATATTTTATTTTAAAGATAAATCTTAAAAACCACTTTATGAGTCAATGTAAGATCCAAATCATGACAATCATTGCACAACATTAATCTTAAGTAAAATTTTGTGCAACAATGCTGAAAAATGAAGAAAAAAATCTTTATTACATGTTATAACCAAGAATTATAAGGAAGCTCTGCTGTATATTGGAGCTCCTTTATATACTGCATCGTGGAGGCTCTTACTGCATGGTGGAGGCTCAGTCTACCAAGCAAATATGGGAGTCTCGTGTCTGCATGGTGGAGGCTCATGGCGTCCGGGGGTTCCCTCCCTCCTGTAGAAAGGAGAAAAAGTATTTTATGGAATTAAACCAAATTCTGTTCCAGGGATTGGGAAGGATTTCAAGTGTTTGTTGGAAGCCCTCATGAATTCCCCGAACTGAAAGGTAATTTTTAAACTGTTCAATAATTACAGGGACAGTACAAGGAATTTTAAATGATCCTCGGCAGAGTGGCATGTCCAATTCACAGCTATACCCTTTAAACTTTGTCTGATAACAGATTAATGAGCTGTCCTTATTTGTCTAGATGAAAATTGAATATTTTCAGTTATGGGTGTACTGCGCATTAATGCTTCAGACACGTTGAGGGAAGTTTACAGAATTCAACACTATTTTAGAAAGAAAAAAAATATTTTCCTTCATATTTTTTCAAAAAGTACAAAAAAGATAAATGCAAAAAATCAACATTTAATGGGTGAAAATGGGTTAGAAAGTTAAGACTCGCTGGACAAGGCACCGTTGTAAATAAAATAGGACCTACCACTATTTCGGACCTACAACTATTTCGGACTACCAATCGGACCTACCACTATTTAGTCTCCAAATTACGTTTCTTCGGCCTAAACCAAAATCAAAACAGTGTATGCGTAATGTTAAACAGCATATATATAGGATGAATCTACATTCTTTTCCTTTCTTCATTTTATCTTTTTATTTCCTATTTTAGAGAAAGTATGGAAATACAATATAGTTTTACATAAACTTGTCAAACTTTCGGTTATTTGACAATTTGACTCTAATGGGCTTCTTATATTTATAACAATGACTGTAAGAATTGGATATTCTTAATAAAACGATATCTTAATCTTAATATATCTTAATTTAACTATATCTTAATATCCACGTTGAACACTTTTGAAATCTGCTGAATCTGGTCTTTTTCCCTACTTTTGATATCCCTAAAATCCGACCATTTAAAATTCTCTCATTAAATGGCGCGCAAAATTTCAAATTTCACGGCTTCTGATTGGCTGTTCAGGATCCTTTATACGCCACTCTGATTGGTTGAATTTTATACACTTTTCTTAATACAAATTAAGTATAAAATTAATCTTGAGATTAAAAAGATGAGGAAATCAAGCAATGATCTCAATATTCACACTTATAAAGTTTTCAGCTCAGAAAATATCATTTCCTTTTTAATCTTAATCAAAATAGGGTAAGTGCGCGGGACTTTTTATCCAGCGACAAAAAAAAACATGGAAAAATCTAGATCAAAATTTTTTTGTTTTTGACAACTAATAATGAAAAATTGGTTTTGGGCTATTTTTAAAAACTTTAAATCACTATTTCTTAAAAATGCAAGAAATTTCAACGTGGTAGTGTAAAAAAAGAGACCCCCCCCCCCCTCCCTTCTAATCCTGGGTTTTATATATCTTCACTTTTGTAAGGCTTTTCTTTCAGAGCGTGGAGTAATGTTGGAGGGAGGTTCAGAACATTATTTAGAAGTTACTGCTACAAAAACAACAACTACAGATGACCTTAGGTGATAACAGAAATACAGTGGTCTCCACTATATATAAGATCAGAAATACAGTGGTCTACACAATATATAAGATCAGAAATACAGTGGTGTCCACAATATATAAGATCAGAAATACAGTGATCTTCACAATATATAAGATCAGAAATACAATGGTCTCCACAATATATAAGATCAGAAATACAGTGGTCTACACAATATATAAGATCAGAAATACAGTGATCTCCACAATATATAAGATCAGAAATACAGTGGTCTACACAATATATAAGATCAGAAATACAGTGGTCTCCACCATATATAAGATCAGAAATACAGTGGTCTCCACAATTTATAAGATCAGAAATACAGTGGTCTCCACAATATATAAGATCAGAAATACAGTGGTCTCCACAATATATAAGATCAGAAATACAGTGGTCTCCACAATATATAAGATCAGAAATACAGTGGTGTCCACAATATCTAAGATCAGAAATACAGTGGTCTACACAATATATAAGATCAGAAATGCAGTGGTCTACACAATATATAAGATCAGAAATATAGTGGTCTTCACAATATATCAAATTATATATTTATATTTATATATTTAGCTACAAAATATACATGTAAAAATGGATATTTATAATTAACATTAGTTGAAATTACAGTTTATGGCAGGGAGACGGAACTAGCCGAAACTGTATAAGATCAGAAATACAGTGGTTTACACAATATATAAGATCAGAAATACGATCTAAAAGCATTTACACTTTTTTGCTCCGTGTATTGCTGTAGAAAAGAAAACGATATTAACGTGTTAGCGTATTGGATGTTGTTACAAAGGAAAAGTTTGTTTGATAACTTTCTAAATCACTTAGAGAGCGAAATGGGTCTGTTTACATTGCATATTTTTTTATTTTACTATTAAAGCAATAACTTGTGGTTTAAAGTCGTCTTCCTATTCCGGAGTTTTCTGGTTGTCACTTTATATATTTTATACTCTCTTGTCTCTGGACTAATGTTATGTCTTGTCGGTAACCTTGTACAATGTACATATGTACATATGTAATTATGTACATATGTAATTATGTACATATGTAATTATGTACATATGTAATTATGTTGTTAGAAATAGAAGAACTGAACATCTTTGACATTTAAAGACATATCTTGGAATTCTAGTTTTCCAGATTGATACTATAATGACTTAATTGGGTGATTTATTCAAATTTTAAAATATTTTTAAATAAAATATTTACTTTTGTAAAAGATCCATTACTTCTGTTGCTCATTTATCCGGAGGCCTTTTTCTTGTTTTTAATGGAGATGTTCAAGAAACTCTGACTTTTTTTAAATACATCTTTGCAACCTGATGTCGTAGACCTTTGATGTTTCAAACTATAAAGTCTGTTAGATCAAATAGTCTATGTTTGATATATCAATGGTTTAAACCATCAGATTGCAAAGATATGGGGTTTAGAAAATTTGAGTTTGTAGCAAAAACTATTTTCACCGACCATGAATGTTCCTTGGGGAAGTTACCACAAAAAATATGACAGGCACAAAAGAAAAAATAGAATTCCATTTGTTCTTTTTTCTCCTAAACCTAAAATGTATTTCTCTGGAACAGTGAAGACAACTTGATAAAGACACATGATTGATTGAAAGCCTGAATATTCAACATTTTAGAATAAAATTTCCTTTCAAATTCTTTCTTTCATTTCTTTCTTCAAAAACAGTTTACAAAGGTCTGTACTCTGTAATATCATTTTGATTATGCGTTTGATTTCAGAAATATGTTATTATTATTATTATTATTATTATTATCATTTATCATAATCTAATTAATTAAAGATTGCCTTCCTATTCCATAGTTTTTACTGTACAAAAAAAACACATGAAAATTGAATGAAAAAGAGGCACTTATTTTGCAAAAAATTATATTGTGTTTTAAAAGGCAGAATTTTTCAAAAAATGAATTTCTTCTAGATTTATCATTTTATGGGGTTGATCGAAGAAAAGAGTTTTCAGATAGAGTTTATTGATTTACGATATTCTATACACTATTTTATACTCTTACATAACCTACCATATGTATTAAACCATGGGTTTACTATTTATAAACTCTTACATAACCTACCATATGTATTAAACCATGGGTTTACTATTTTATACTCTTACATAACCTACCATATGTATTAAACCATAGGTTTACTATTTATATACTCTTACATAACCTCCCATATGTATTAAACCATAGGTTTACTATTTTTATACTCTTACATAACCTACCATATATATGTATTAAACCATGGGTTTACTATTTATATACTCTTACATAACCTACCATCTATATTAAAGGGACTGTAAGCGTAGTTTCAAATGACCCTCTTTGCAGAAATGGCAATATGCCCGTTTCTCAACAGTAGCATTGAAACTAAATGCTCTCCTGTTGTAGAAATGCAAATTTGTAAAGAACTAATGATTGTAAATAATCTTTTTTAAAATACAGATCAAAAACCAATTCATACTTGATCAGACAGAAATATCAAAGTAACTATTATGAATCGGGAATTGCCATCTTTGCATGGAGAGTCACCTGAAATTACGCATATAGTCCATTTTAAACCGAGAAAGAAATAAAAAAAATCCGCTGTCAAATGAATCACAGTAAGGTGGAAAAAGGGTCCCCCGCGTAGGCTAATCAGTTCCATCCCGAAGAGAAAAAAGAGTATTTATGCCGAGCAGGGTTGATCAAATTCACATAATCCTAACACCCTGCAGACATTGTTATATTAATTTCATTATGATCGGGTAAAATTTAAGCCTCTGATAGAAAAATGTGTGAACTGTTTTTTTAAACCTGTTGTTACGATTTAATTTGATCGGACCCAAGAATGTAATGCAAGGAAAGTTAATTGCAGTTGCGTATACTCTGCGTACATATTGAAACCAGTTCTCTAAGGGCGGAATTTGTAAACAAGAATAGATGCATCAGTGTTCGTTTAGTATCCGAGGAGATTAAAAGCATTGAATTTTAATAATTTTGATAATTCACATAATAGTTTCCTATGACCAGAATATGTCATTGATTATTTATGTGAAAGATGGATCCCATATCAGGCTTCGACATCCCTCTTGTGTTTACATTACAGCCCAGTGACAGTACACTGCAGTACAAAAGATATGTACACCTCTGAAATAACTTTCCTTGCATTAAATCCTTGATCGGACCTAAGATATTAACCAGAATTTTCTTGTTTGATTTTGTTTGTTTATATAGGACTGAGTCAGCTGAGAAAAGGGTTTGTAAGTTTCAAGACGAAAATGGGGAGTTCTCCCTTTACAAAACTTATTCCAGGTAAAAGAAAAATTTAAATGAAATGGTTTGAAATGTTTAGAAATATGCAAATTCCTCAATTTAAATAAGAAATATTACAATTTTTTTTAAATTTAAGTTAGGGTAAAAAATTACTATATTTGTGTCAATCAAATTATTGTCAATAAGTTTGAACAAAGGCTGGACTTTCAAAGGAATCTTTCCCCTTCGCGAAGTTTTTTAATTTTTATTTTTTTTTAATAGAATCTTACCTGTGTTTTAATTGATAAGAAGAAGCAGATGAACTAGAAACGGAAGCTTGATCTACTTGACAACTTATTCTATTAATTAAATCCGACCTCTCCGTCTTTTTGAATCTTTGAATAAATAGGAATTTAGTCTAACTTTCAATCAACTAAACTCTCAAAATAGATTTTTTTCTTCGTAATTTAATAAAGTTATCCTATATTTTGGAAAGCAGCTTTCCAACAGGATTCAATTAAGCACGAAAAAATATATATTTAAGTTTCCATTTTACATTTTTAGAACTTACCCATAGGCCATAGGCCATACTTACACTTATACTGTAACATAAAGGAACTAAAAACCTTTACACAAACTCTGATTTCCTAATGTCTTTAAATCTGTGTAACCTAATGTCGTGAAGCTGTATTGAAAAACATGATCTTTGGCAAGGTAATAATGCAAGGAAAGTTAATTGCAGTTGCGTATACTCTGCGCGCATACTGAAACTAATTCTCTCTGGGCGGAATTTGTAAACAAGAACAGATGCATATCAGTGTTCGTTTATTATCCGAATAGGTTAAAAGCATTAAATAGTTTCCTATGGCCAGAATATTTCATTGATTTTTTATGTGAAATATGGATCCCATGTCAGGCTTCGACATCCGTCTTGTGTTTACATTACCGTCAGAGACAGCACACTGCAGTACATAAGATGTGTACACCTCTGAAATAATTTTCTTGCATTATAACCTTGATATGAAAGGTCCACAAAATCAGGCTGCAAATTAGAAATTGTCGTGAGTCGTTGGTTTCTTTTGTTAAATTCTAGCCATGAGCCTTATTTTCTTTTTTAGGACAAACTGTTTGTTTGAATGTGCAGTACAGGGTGTGTCTGTAGAAGTGGGTTGTGTACCCTGGAATCTACCTAAAAGTAAGTGAAGTGGAGAACAGTGCAGGGTGTATCTGTAGAAGTGGGCTGAGTACCAAAGAATTTACCTAAAAGTAAGTGTACTACAGTACAGGGTGTAACTGTAGAAGTGGGCTGTGTACCCTGGAATCTACCTAAAAGTAAGTGTACTGGAGTACAGTGCAGGGTGTATCTGTAGAAGTGGGCTGAGTACCCTGGAATATACCTAAAAGTAAATGTACTACAGTCAGGGTGTATCTGTAGAAAAGGATTGTGTACTCTGAAATATATCGAAAAGTAAGTGTACTGAAGTACAGGGTGTTGTAGAATTAGGCTGGGTACCCTGGAATCTACCTAAAAGTAAGTGTACTGAAGTACAGGGTGTATCTGTAGAAGTGTTAGAAATGGGCCAAGTGTTAGTTTTGGAACTATTATCCCCATTGTTGTTTTTTCTTATAAGTTTCTTCTTATAAGTTTCTTCCTTATTTTTGCCCAAATAAAGGTGAAATGGGTACCCCAGTGAATCTGGAAATCAACTCTTTAAATTATAGGTTATTTGAACTAACGGTGGTGTATTTTTCGACCTACGCAAATCAGCTATACTTCACTTCTGACCTACGACAAATCCGCTATTCTACACATCTGACCTACTAGCACGTGGTTTTACAGCTGCTAAATGGACTTGTGGCCGCAGCGCCCAGCCCCCTAGCCTGTCCTAGCCGCGGCGCTCGGCCCACTAGCCTGTCCTAGCCACAGCGCTCGGTCCAGAAATTGTATGAACCTAACCTAACGCTCGAATAATACAAAAATAAACATCAGGCGTAGGTCGGAAAGTTAGTAGGTCAGAAGTTCAGTAGGGAGGATGTTGCGTATAGACAATGTAACATTACCGAACTAACGTGTGCGTCATTACTTTTAAAAGATTGTTCCATGAATACATATGATGTCATATCACCATGTTTGAAATTGTGTTCAAAATATAAAATAATTTTTCAAATAAATTAAAACTTTGTAATTAGAAGCCTGCTTCAGAGTTAAAGTATGTTTGTTCTAATCCCCAGTTAATCCATATTTAACAGTTTTCAGCCCAACACAATTTTGTAAGCTTCCAATTTTACAAATCATCATTAATTATATTAATTTAAAATTTGCAAAATAGTACATTTATGCGATTGAAAATAAAAATTAACAATTAATTATAACATTCAATTTTAATTAATTAATAAACTACGGGTGGTAATGAAATTTCGATCGCGCTGATCGGCGACTTGGAAATCAACATGAAGGACACACGCACCTCTGACCCTTCAGTAAAAGTAAATTTAACCTAAAGTCTGACCGCTTCAACCTTGTTGCACCGGCTAGTCCTATTGAGTGTCTGTTTTATTTACACAATGTCCGGGCGATACAGCACAAACTAGGACCGGAAAGGTTGACCCGGCTCGGAAATTCAAATGTACTACGGCTGCCCGTGGACGGCAATTAATTCTCTGAGGTTCTTAGACAGGTACAGAAAAGTCGGTCGACTGAAAATTTCATTCCTCTTTATATGTTTATACACTAAAAATAATCAATAATAAGTTAACAACAATTAAATTATAATTATTACCATTTACAAATAGAACGAAATAATATCATGGTACATACCATACATACCGCTCAGGAGTACAAATATGTCCTTATGTACTGATATTCAGTAGAGGCTGAGATATTTTCCTAATAGTTTGTGTAAAGTGCAGTACAGTAATCAAAACCGGAATATAATATAATTGACAATTAATTTATTAAAGGAAATATGGGCGTTCAATGTTTTAGAGCTAATTCATTAAACCATACTAGATCGGGATACAAAAGCTCGCGAAACAAATGAGAATAACTTTATTTAAAACCGAGTTTCATTTGAAATAACTTCTACAGTTCCTTTAATAATGTTTGTTCAGGTGACAGCGCTCGAGTTTGTGATCCCTGGGCCCAGGCTAACTTTACAAAACTCTTTGAAAACTTTGATTATGAGACATGTACAGCTTGTTTACCAGATTGTACAGAGGCAGAGTACACAACAGCAATATCATCAGCTAAATTCAGGTAGATGTACATAACCTGTACATGTACAATGTACAGTTCTGAGTTTACTGATGAACATACATACTGTATTCAGAAAATTAAAATTCAGAATATGATCCTTTGATATTAATCAGAGCAAAGCTGAAAAATTTAAGAATTGTGAATATTGAGATCAACGCTTAATTGTCTCCTCTTTTTTTAATCTCAAGAATAATTTAATCTTTAGTTTCAGTATCCAGTAAAGTGTATAATATTCACCCAATAGAGTAGCGTTATAGAATCCCGAACAGCCAATTAGAAGCCGGGAAATTTAAAATTGATTGAGGGAATTCTTACTGGTCGGAATTTGGTAGGGATATCGGAAAAAGGGAAGAAAAACAGGAAATGAAAAGTGTTCACATTAGATATTAAGATTAAGTGATCGGAATAAGAAATAAATGCACGAAATTTTAAATCAGCATTTCTTACAAAATGGGCATATAGTATAGCTTTGTTGACTTTAAAAGTCACTATATTAAAACAAAGAGATCTAAAATGGATATTTCTTAACACTTATTTTAAAAAACTAAAGTTTTGAAATATTTGCATAAGAAATGGTTAAAAATTGGTTAGGTTAGGAATGAACAAAGAAAACTATTGACGAACATCAGAGGGAACATCAGTGGTAACATCAGTGGTGACAGATTTGTAGAGCTTGCTGTTGGTGGTGCAGATCATCAATCTTGACAGCAGGTTTGCTCACAACTAGGCTTTAGACTAAGGGAGAGAGATCGCGGTCTTATCATGTGCAAAATAAGCGATAATGTTGTCGCTAGGTTGCATGATAATGTATGAACTCTGGGTCAGTCCTGAACTCTGGAACATTGTGGGGCTAGGTGTAAGCAGTGTCTGCTGTTAGCTCTGTATCTGAATCATCATCACGAAGGAGCCAGGGTTGAGACAGAGTTGTGAATGTCTTAAGTGTTTAAAGCTGACGAGGGGCCGGGAGGTGTAGAGGGGGTGGGGGGGGGGAGGGAACGGAAGAGCGAGGGTGACATGTGGGTGGAAAAGGATTCACACGTCTTAAAACAAACAACGGCATCAGAGTCAGTAAGTTTGTCTTCCTTATATTTCGAATTTGTGTTAGCAAGCATATATTATAGAGCTTAACTTGCATGTGAAAAAGAGCACCATTAATATAATTTTTTAATAAAACTTAATTTTTTTTAGTATAACCAACAAAAATAATTTTATACTTGGATGCTGTCTAATAAAAAAAATTTGGCCAAACAAATTTTTTAAAATTTTTTTATATTTTTTATTTACAAAGTTCATCATTGCATCAGAAGCCTAATTTCTATTTTGCTCTATTTGTTTATTCTAATACAAGTTTGCATTTGCATTAGGAACTTTTACACTGATATTCAATTTCATAGAATAACCAAAAACAAATAATTAGATTTTAAAGGGACTGTAAGCGTCATTTCAATTCAACCTCCATGAGAAAAAGGCAATGGCAACGGCAATTCACAACGGTACCCTGGAAACAGCTTAATCTTATCAATAGTGACATAAATCTTGTCGATTCTCTGGGTTTAAAGTGTTAAATTCTGATAGTTTCTTACTGTTTTCCTTCAGTAGAAATTCGCAAACTTTTGTTGATAACCCAAAATTGAAAATTATCAGTTTTTACAATTATAAACATTGTTTTCAAATTCCTGCTTTGTCAATAAAACCGGCCGAACAAAATTTTTCATTTGAAAATTTTTTTTTACAAAGTTTATCATTGCATTAGAAGCTTGGGTTCTAAGTTGATTAGTATATTTGCAACTCTGAACCTAGTGCTAAGTTGTTGCAAAATTAAGTTAAAGGGAGTTTCACTTTCTGCAAACTTTTGCACAGCCATGCATTGAGAACTAGAGTTTTGGCGGGGGGGAGGGGGGGTTAATAGCTTTAATCCCTATGTGTGGGGGGGGGGAGTCTAACACCCCTTTTTCTTGGTGTTTTCCTATAATATTTTAAATTTTTGGAAAGCTATTGGACTCTACTTTTAGACTCTGCAAAAAGAAAGAATCAATTTGCAAAATTCACATTTTTTTGTCAAGTATTAAAAATGGTAAAAATTTATCTCAACATTTAAACTTTTCTATAATTTTATCTTTGCAACCAATTAGTCTAAACCTTCAATGTCAAATCGTGTCAATTTGATCTAAAACAATTCATAGTTTGAAATCCAAAATTGTACAGTTTTGAGAACAATTTTAGGGTTAATCTCTCTCTCTCTCTCTCTCTTTTGAAGAATGTCAACATTAAAAGTTTAATGTTGAATGGGTTCAAGTTTTAACCTCAAACCAATCCCTGCATTTCCGGGTTTTACAACTTATTCTATACAATAGAACACTTTTAGTACTTAATAACTGTTAAATTATAAATTATAGGGTACATTCAGAATTCCGGTCAATTTTCTCTTAAAGGGACAGAAAGCGTAATTTTAAGAGACCTTCATGAAAAGCACCGCCTAATTTATGACAGTTCCCTTGATACATTACCTGATCATTGTGGAAGATAATGCTATAATTTGAAAACTATCAATTTTTGTTAATTTACATTTTTTAGAGAAATTAAAAGTAAAGAGTTTAACTAAACAAAATTATGCATATCTAATATACGATTTATCTGATATACGATTGATCATACAAAGCTTTTTATAGGGTACCACTGTATATCATGCAGTGTATGGAGGGTCACTTGAAATTACGATTACAGTCCATTTCACCACTGCTTGTCTGTGGGCCGAAATTTTTACGAAAATGGAAAGCCCTTAATATCCTTTATCTAAATTTTCTAATTAACATCGCTAAAATCGCTACTGTCTCCAGGTTTTAACGAAATCTTCGCAAAATATTAATAACAAATCCGCGAGTCTATCTTTAGTGTACAAATAGCAATTCAATCCGGTGTCATGCATGGAGCGGACTCCTGCATGGGAAGGACTCATCCTACAAGTTAACTATTGCAACACAATGTTAGACATAAAAAACAAGTTATGAGATTTTCCAATATTTTGATTGTATTGATTGTATTTTAATTGATATGTATGTTGATTGTATTGATTGTATTTTAATTGATATGTATGTTGATTGTAAAAACACAAAAAAAATAATCAAAGTCTCGAATAAATATTAACTGTTTAATGTTTTGAAAGGAAGACGACATTTGAGAGGAAATTATATTTTTTCCTTTTCCCCATTTTAAAAATTAATAACTAAATGTGTTTTAACATTGATTTTTATGTCTAACGTTGTGTTGAAATGGTTAGAACTTTAGGGGACGTTCACACCATGCCACTTCTCTAATTGGATGATGAGATAGATAGAAAGATAGATGATACTGCCATGCAATTTCGATTGGTTCAAAATAGACACCAAACACATGACATCTTCATGCGACAGTTCCTCTCTTGCACTAGTGTTTTAACCATTTTAACACAATTTTAGATGACAAAATAAATGTTTTGACACTTGCTGATTTTTAGTGTTTTTAGATTGAACAACATATTAATATTCATATTTCTCTCGAATATATATTGAGTGATTTATAATTTGAAAGAAAGTCAAAATTCGGGAGGAAGCCACATTTTTTGCGTTTTTCCAATTTAAGAACTAAATGCACATCTTTTTATTTACTTAAACTAATACATTAACATGTCTTAGCTTAGCATTACTTTTTATACCTAACATGTCTTGAAATGGTTAAAACTGTGAGGGAGATGAACTGATGTCGGACACCTGAGCCTGCGATTCAAAAGCTTTGGCTCGGGTCTTAAATACTTAAACCCGAGTTTAGGACTTCATTTTAGACCCAACTTAAGAAAAAGCTGACGACAACTTGTGTCACATGATCGACAGTTTGGCACTTTTAGTACACATCTTACGAATTTAGGCCCAATGAAAATAAAACCGACCTTGGTTGGTTTCAGTGGTGAATTAGGCTTCATGGTGAGTCTTATTCTAATCCAACGCTGGAATCCGCCAATTCCAAGCATTAAAATCCGCCAAATACAATATTAAACCTGTTTAATAAACCCAAATCTGCGGAAACAGTTTCAATTTTAACCCCAAAGGTCGAGTCGTTAATTAATAATTTAAGTTGATAGATTTGTGAAAAAAAAACATGCAAAGTATAGAACTTCATTTCTAAAAGTTAAATTCATTTTTATTTTTAGGCGATGTGATTCACGTAATTTTGACCTGAGTCCACTCTGCAGCTCATTTCCTAGCTCAGGGACGGTCATTTGGGCTGATCATGTAAATAATAGCTTCAACTCAGAGGAGTACACTCCTACTTACCTACTCCCACAGGTAGGACACCCATACCTACCTATCTTGAACAGGTAGTACTCCCCTACCTACCTACTCCCACAGGGAGTACTCTCCTACCTGCCTACTCCCACAGGGAATACTCTCCTACCTGCCTACTCCCACAGGGAATACTCCCCTACCTACATACTCCCACAGGTAGTACTTCCCTGCCTATCTACTCCCACAGGTAGTACTCCCCTACCTACCTATCTTGCACAGATAGAACTCCCTACCTTGATGTTTTTAAATATTTGCAATATAAAGAATAATTGCAATTTTTCATATCGGTTTACTCGCTTTTAAAATATTGAGAAAAATTTGAAAAATGTTAATTAAATAAAGCATAATACTTTAAATGCATGCATTAGCCATGGAAAACAAAATAATATGAATTCGATAAATTAATTCATTAATTATCACATTATTTTTATTATTATAACAATGTCAGATTACGTAATTTTTAGGGCAAACCTCAATGAGAGTTCTGTTTCATTAAATAAGCCTTGAATTTATAAGACAAAGTCCTAATATATTAATATCTTTTTATTATATATAAATATCTTTTATTATATACACTCTAAAAAATGCAATTTTGGTCTTTAGCATCAGGCAACAAAGTTCTTCTTTCATATTTCAAATTTCTTCTTTCATTACTCAAATTTTGATGAATATTTTCCAAATTTACAATCTAACAAAACTTGTTAATAGCTTACACATTGTTCTCTCAGCATGTGTCAAACTTTGTTATATGACATGTTTCTTTTGTCATGTTACAGTTTTCTTTCATTGTAATTAGCCGATATTTTAGTTTGTGTAAGATTAAACAAATTTTGATTTATGATCAATCAAACGTTGAACAATCTGCCGGGCTGGCACGGCTCGCACGGCTGGCTGGAGGGGGAGAATCAGCTGACTTTCCAAATCCAATTAGTGACAGTTTAGTCTGTTAGCCGACAGCGCTTGTACCTACGTCAATTCGATCTGGAAATTTGGAGATATCAAAAAGATTTAAAGGGAAACCTCCAAGAAACTGGAAGAACAAAATTAAAACTTTTTTAAGCCTTTGTACACTCTCTCAAACTAATGCTTGCATTTTCAATGCTTTGCTTGAAAGAGAGTATCAATGCAAAACCAAATCTTCCATAATTCAGACTGCAGAATCTACTTCTACAAGAATCAAATGTTGTCTAAATTGGTGATTAATTGATGTCCAGTTCTTTAAGCTTTGAATTGTAATAAAGTGTATTATAAACAGCAAAACTTATGCTGCACGTTACTTTAAAGATTTGTATTAAGATCTTATATTTCTGCCTCATGTATTTGTATTATAAAAAAAATGTGATAAACTTGAAACTAATGATGTTTAAATTTTTGTTTTTATCAATTGCATTTTTGCAGATTTATGCGTTTTAAAAACTAATAAATTGTATAAAAAAATTGAAATTTTACATAACAGCCGGATCTTTATGTAACAAACAATTTGAATCTAGTTAAAACAAATATTGAGAGAATAGGTGGCGCCACCTGTAACAACCTCTTTTGACGGGTCAAGATTCAAAGCTGAATAATCATATAACAAATGATTACATAGTTGCGCAGTAAGTTGAAGGGTCATCCAACAAATTTTGACGCATGCTAATTTTTAAACCGCGCAGTGTCGATGGTTGAATTGACATGAAACAAACTTTGTTAGATGATAATTATATGGAGGCGTGGCTCGGGCGGCACAGCGAGCGGGCAAACACCGGTTGATAGATCATCGAACAAACTTTGAATTAAGGGGACTGAAAATACATTTAACAAAATTTGACGAATGATTCTACTAAGGTGTATTTGAGTCCGGTGCTCTGACAAATTTTGTTAGATGAAAATTTGGAATTTCTTAGAGTGTATAAATATAAGAAATTATATTATATATGAAACATAATGTCGATACAATAAAAATTCAAATGATATATGCAGTGCAATGAAATTGCGACCTCAAATATATATATATTTCAATGCACTGCATGCATAGGCAAACTTCTGCCCTCAAGTACTCAACATTCGTGAACTATTTTTCTTGTATCCAAGGTTGATTTAATTAACAAAATTTAGAAATTTAAAATTGGATTGTTATGCTTTTGTATCTCTTTAATTAAATTATAACTTATTGCATGAACATTACATCTTCAATGAGAATTTTCTCCTGCACTGAATTATTTAACAATATTTGAGGATTTGATATTTCTAAGTTTAATTTAATATTAACAATACACCAGGTGCTGCTGAATCGGCATTTTCAAATTTTGTAATATTTTAAAGGTCAGAATATTAACATTTGCTCATTTCATGGAGCTCAACTTTATTCAAAGGGCGAATCTTTTAAATCTTTAATCTGTGGCTTAACCGCTGCCGGTTTAATCTCAAGCTAAACTCCTTTTTTATATTTATCTTTAGAGGAATTACAGTAAATCAGTTAAATTGAACTTTAATCCTCAATTTAAAAGTTCCCACTGCGGATATCTAGATGAGTTAACATTTTATTTCGACTAATGATAAACTTTTTTTTAAAAAACTCGCGAGGTCCCACAAAATTGAAAAAAGGGCCCGATCGTTTCAGCCGTTTTGACTTTTATTGGACACAAACTAACGGACACCCAGACACCCAAGCAAAGTACAAGTATATAAGGTATACATATATAATTACAATACAGGATATGTGGAGAGAGGAGAAGGAAAAAAACGACATAATGCATAATTTGCCACGGGCAGCCGGAGTACATTTGAATTTCCAAGCCGGGTCAACCTTTCCAGTCCCAGTTTGTACTGTACCTAGCTTTATGGACAGGGCTAGACGGTGCAACAAGGTTGACGGGGTCAGACTTAATGCTTCATATTGGTTAAATTTACTTTTACTAAACACTCTAAAAAATGCAATTTTGGTCTTTAGCATCAGGCATCAAAGTTCTTCTTTCATATTTCAAATTTCTTCTTTCATTACTCAAATTTAGTTAAATATTATCCAAAATTACAATCTAACAAAACTTGTTAATAGCTTACACATTGTTCTCTCAGCATGTGTCAAACTTTGTTATATGACATCTTTCTTTTGTCATGTTACAGTTTTCTTTCATTGTAATTAGCCGATATTTTAGTTTGTGTAAGATTAAACAAATTTTGATTTATGATCAATCAAACGTTGAACAATCTGCCGGGCTGGCACGGCTCGCACGGCTGGCTGGAGGGGGAGAATCAGCTGACTTTCCAAATCCAATTAGTGACAGTTTAGTCTGTTAGCCGACAGCGCTTGTACCTACGTCAATTCGATCTGGAAATTTGGAGATATCAAAAAGATTTAAAGGGAAACCTCCAAGAAACTGGAAGAACAAAATTAAAACTTTTTTAAGCCTTTGTACACTCTCTCAAACTAATGCTTGCATTTTCAATGCTTTGCTTGAAAGAGAGTATCAATGCAAAACCAAATCTTCCATAATTCAGACTGCAGAATCTACTTCTACAAGAATCAAATGTTGTCTAAATTGGTGATTAATTGATGTCCAGTTCTTTAAGCTTTGAATTGTAATAAAGTGTATTATAAACAGCAAAACTTATGCTGCACGTTACTTTAAAGATTTGTATTAAGATCTTATATTTCTGCCTCATGTATTTGTATTATAAAAAAAATGTGATAAACTTGAAACTAATGATGTTTAAATTTTTGTTTTTATCAATTGCATTTTTGCAGATTTATGCGTTTTAAAAACTAATAAATTGTATAAAAAAATTGAAATTTTACATAACAGCCGGATCTTTATGTAACAAACAATTTGAATCTAGTTAAAACAAATATTGAGAGAATAGGTGGCGCCACCTGTAACAACCTCTTTTGACGGCTCAAGATTCAAAGCTGAATAATCATATAACAAATGATTACATAGTTGCGCAGTAAGTTGAAGGGTCATCCAACAAATTTTGACGCATGCTAATTTTTAAACCGCGCAGTGTCGCTGGTTGAATCGACATGAAACAAACTTTGTGAGATGATAATTATATGGAGGCGCGGCACAGCGAGCGGACAAACACCGGTTGATAGATCATGTAACAAACTTTGAATTAAGGCGACTGAAAATACATTCAACAAAATTTGACGAATGATTCTACTAAGGTGTACTTGAGTCCGGTGCTCCAACAAATTTTGTTAGATGAAAATTTGAGATTTCTTAGAGTGAAGGTGCGTGTTGAATTTCACAGAAAAGGGAAGGATTGTGGAAGAGCAAAAAAATCAATCATTTACATAAATAACATTTCGAGTTGAAGCAAGAAAATTTTTATATTGTTCTAAAAAGATGTCTTCAGTGTACTTTAAAATCTATTAAAAGATTCTATTTCTTTGGGTTTAAAGCTTTCTTAAACCAAAGTTTCGACCTTAAAGCACATTTCTGTAGGATAATGGATATGCACTCAAGTTTTCTAATATTGCTTTAATATTTCTGGTAAGACATTGTGACCTCGTAGCTAATCTAGCGTTGATTAAACGAACAATTATGAGAAGAAACTTTTTAACCTGTTGGCTGTTACATATGAGAGGTTTAAACGTTTAAATAGTTTTCTTCTTCTCAATACGTATTACTTAGAGAAGTTAACTTATAATCTATACTTTAGTTTATCGTGTATGTAATCTATATTTTAGTTTGACGTGTATGTAATCTATACTTTAGTTTGGCGTGTATGTAATCTATACTTTAGTTTGACGTGTATATAATATATACTTTAGTTTGACGTGTATGTAGTCTGTACTTTAGTTTGGCGTGTATTTAATCTATACTTTAGTTTGACGTGTATGTAATCTATACTTTAGTTTGACGTGTATGTAATCTATACTTTAGTTTGACGTGTATGTAATCTATACTTTAGTTTGACGTGTATGTAATCTGTACTTTAGTTTGACGTGTATGTAATCTATACTTTAGTTTGTCGTGTATATAATCTGTACTTTAGTTTGACGTGTATGTAATCAATAATTTAGTTAGGCGTGTATATCATTTACATTTTACATGTTTATTAAACAATCGCTCGTTTTATGCAAGTTTTCCTTAGATATTTTAATAATTTGAAAGATTTTGTTATATTTCGCGCCATACAGAATTTGACATAAAACAATTTTTATTTTGGGACTGTTGAGTAAAAAAGGCATTTCTTAATGGCCACATGCAATCAATTAAATTTTAGGCAAAAAATCGGATTTTTTCTGAAAAAAACTTGAAAATAATATAACTACAAAGATGTTGAGATGTATTAGACCAGCTTAAATGAAACCTTTATGTATCTAGCTAAAAAAAGATCTGTTTACATTTACCAATAATGTTTTATGTAAAAACTGAAACAAATGTACATTGTCAGTTTGGCTAGTCCAGATTAAATGATCGCCACAGGCTACTTGGACTCAAATTTGTGATTTTTTCCCCGCAAATATATCATCAACGACTGTAAAAAAGGGTAGCAGAGCCCTTTTTTATTTTTTATTTTAAAGTACTCTGCTAACATGACTAAAAGGTCGGATATATTTTCACATATTACTCCAAAACCCTGGGAGCAACTTCAAAACCCTGGGAGCAACTCCAAAACCCTGAGAGCAGCCGCCCCTCCCTCCAGTGAGAGATCACTTAAAAATTTCGCTTGAAGTGCTTTTAACTGTCTTTTTCTTGTATGTAACCCTGCAGTACCATTAATATATTGATACAATCTACAGTTTCAGTATGCAGTATATTTAATATCTTTCATTTGTTGCATTGCAATAGTATACATATTTCCTGTCAGTTACAATTCTATGTTTAACATTTACATCAAATTAATTTATATTTTGTTTCTATGTGTTTATTCAAATACAACTTTGCAATTCCCTTCGGAGCTTTTACACTGAGATTTAGTTACACAGAATAAACGAACAAATATTTAAACTTTAAAGAAAACCTCCATGCAAAGATGTCACTTCCCAGAACCAAACGCTACCTTTATCTGATCAATAATGTTCTAGATTTAACAGTACGTGTTAAATACAGATAAATTCCTTATTGTTTTCCTACAGTAGAAATGCGCAAATTACTTGTGCTGAGTAACCACGGTTGAAAATGATCAGTTTTACATGGAGGGATGTAGTAAATGCCCTACTCCATAAGGGAATCTCAAACCTGTATCTATCCAGGGACAATTCGTCAGCTATCTATGTCAGCACGAACACAAGCTCGGCTTTCAATGTCAACACAGACACAAGCTATTAAACAATCTTTTCCAAACCAATGGGCACAATCTTAGCTCATATGTTTCAATGAGGACCAGCTATCATGTCAACAGGGACACAAGCTCTTAATCGATCGATGCCAAACTCATGGGCACGATCTTAGATAATATGTTTCAACAAGGACTAGCTATCAATTATCTTATGTCTTAACAGCATAATTAAAAGTTATGCGCTGTTAGATATATAACGTGGTTAAGCAATCAGAATATGGGTTTGACAGAGTTAGTTATATATCTAGATTGGGTTAATTGCAATACATGATTTACGTATTTACCATAGATAAATAAATAAACAAAGATAGCTTACGTACGCAAAATCACCAAGAATTGTACAGTCCGTGAACTCATATATCTATGGGTCAAAGTGTACTTCATTAATAAGCGGGGTGGTTTGGCGTTTTAATGGATTTGATAATTATTAAACCACTTAGGAGTGAATTTTATTTTGAGAACTGAAGAAGGACTGTAGCATATTCTTTAGTATGCTTAGTACGATCTATGTTATCCATGCTAGTAATATATCTTATCTATTTTTATGTTGACCCTGTCCGGCTAGTCCGGTCAGTTTAATTTCACCTGTATATAAATAAATTAGTTACTACATGAACCTTTGTGTTATACGGACGTATACAGAGCCTTGAGTTTTGGTTAGAGATTGAGAGCCTTGAGTTTGGCTAGAGATAGAGTCAGTGAGACTGTAATTAGACTTTGAGTAGCGTAATCTCAGGACCTAGATTTATTACAGGACATGAGAAGGACTAAACTAACTTAAATTTCTCTCTACAGAACTAATGTACACCACAAGTACTCAATGACTTAAGAACAGCCAATGTTCACAACCGACCTAGTTAATCTATATAATAGGAATATCTTTAAAACGTATCTGTACATTTATATCTTTCAAGATGAAAAATGTCGTCTTATGCGCAATATATCTTTATCTATGGTATTTACTAATAAGCACATTTAGCTATATGGACACCCTACAACGTATTTTACCATGGGGCCTCTGTATCTATTACAGGGCCACTCAAAATTACAAATATCCAATAAGAACAAATTTAGCAAAGAAAAAATATGATAAGAAGAACACCAGAAAAAAACTGAATGCATACTGTGATGACTTTTCTAAATATTTTTAGTAATTATATTGGGGTTATCCTGTAATAAAGAATTATCGTCGTTGCTTAGTATATGTTCTATATAATTACGAAATTTCAGAGAAATCCATGTAAAGTTTAAGCGGAGGTTTCGTGATTTTTCTTGCAGACTTTATTAATATTTGAGACAAAATCATTTGTATTTACAAGAAAAAAATAGTCGTAGGATTTCACTCTATATGCATATAAAGTAGTAATCTTTGTTTGTATCTCCAATCATAACTCAGTAAACCCTTTACCGATTTGTCCAAACTTTAATTGATACAAGATTCATAAAAACATGCCAAAAACAGTCAAAATTTAGAAACTCTATTTGAACTCTAATTAAAATAGTTTGTCTACGACTTCAATGGATTTAGGCTTAACTTTTAGCTTCTTAGCTTATAGCACAGGAAGCGTTGAAATTTAGCTACGTTACTTAAATTTATTAGAAGCTTAGATAATGCCATGAAATTCTTTGCAGGCTTAAATTACTTTCTGTTTAAGTTTACTTTTTATTAATGTAGATAATTATATCCATAAATATAAAGTTCTTTGGATATCTGATCATAACTCAGGAAACCCTTGTCAGAAACACCAAATGTATTCAGACCTCTTTAACTTAAAAGGAATTTTAAGCTACTTTACAATAATATGAAATACTTATAGTATGGGTCGCCGATTTTGAAAGCAAGCTTATACTTTATTGCGCCGAAATCAAGCTTATACTTTATTGCGCCGAAATCAAGCTTATACTTTATTGCGCCGAAATCAAGCTTATACTTAATTGCGCCGAAATCATCTAAGAACTTCGATGGTTAGAGAAGACATAAGAGCCAATAATAAATCAATAAGTGACTTGTAGCCTGTAGGACTGGAAAAAAATTATTAAAGATATATCGATATGGGTATCAATAGGTTAATGTTCCAAGCAGATACTGTAAAATATAAAATTATAAAAATTATAAAAATGATGAAACATCCAAAATATCTTCTCTTTTTCAACGATTTTTATGATAAAGTTGACAAAAAGAAAATGGTTTACATTGATAATAATAATAAATACTATTCTGACTTTCTTTCAATACTAGAAAATAAAGAGCTTACTTAGATCCAGACAGCTATAAAAATGTGCATTAGTATTCAACCTAGAACGCTATGGCATTTTGTTTTAACCCAGTAATCTACGACTTTGTTCTTTAAAGCCTTAAAGGGACATTCTAGAACTTTAAAGCCTTATAGAGACATTCTAGAACTTTAAAGCCTTATAGAGACATTCTAGAACTTTAAAGCTTTTTAGAGACATTCTAGATATTTAAAGCCTTATAGAGACATTCTAGAACTTTAAAGCACTTGTTTTTTGCTTAAGTTTTCAAGTAGAAAGAAATGGAGTCATTTCCAAAAACTCTAATTTTGTTTGATATTACAAACAATTAGTTTATTTAATCTAACATAGTTGAATTTAATGAATTTGGGATGAGTCTCAAATCCGCCAAAACCGGTTTAAATTAACCCTATCCCCGCTGGGGTACTTGAAAACCAGGATACGCTGGGGGGGGGTCAATTTGACCCCCCCCCCCTAAATCCCATGTTTTATGTCCAAATATGACAAATGATACATCATTAGAAAGCTCTTGTGCTCTACTTTTAGAATCTGCAAAAAAATTTGCAAATTTGCGAAAATTGAATTTTTTATTGCAAAATCCAGTTTTATAGTAAAAATGTTTGCAAAAAAAAATTTGTCCAAAAAATGACAAATTATACATTTTTGAAAAGCCCTTGACCATGCCATTTCAAATATGCAAAAATTTTTGCAAAATTTTAAATAACCTGATTTTTAATCAAGAAAAACTAAAAATGTGCAAATTTCCTTTGACAGGTTGTTTGCAAAAAATTTGCAATTTTTTTTTCGCAAAACTTGTGCAATCCGTTTCCTTATGTCATAGGCTTTCCAAAAAGCTAAATTTTATCAAAATCTGACAAGTGAAAGTGGGTCAAAACAAAGATTTAGTTTGCTACAGGCAAAAGCAGTCATTCAGGCAGTGTGCCTGAGGACTCAGGCAGTTAGTATTAAAGCCCGGTTTTAGGCCTAAAGGGAGGGCTTTGGGTATGTAAGAAAAGTCAGAATATTTCAACAGCCTCAGACCAATACTTTTTGAGTTATGCAAAAAAACTACAGGGGGGGGTCAAATTGACCCCCCCCCCCAGCGGGAATAGGGTTAAGCGCTGGCTTAAATCTTGAAACATTGAATACAATTTTAAGATGGAACCAACCATATTTGCCCTGCATCTCAAATTTAAGCCACGGCTCAAATTCTTTAAATTGGGCCTTCGAGTTCATAGTTAGAAATATTTAAGGTCTACAACATCGGTTAATGCAAAGATGTAGGAATTAGGAAATTTGAGTTCCTCTGCATCCATTTTGGCATGAGAGCTCATAACATTAGGCACTATAGTTTCAGTAGAAGTAAATATTAATAATCAGCCATTACCATCTTTAAATGGAGGGTTAATTGCAATTACTCTTACTACGGGAAGTAAGGAAGATGAAAAATTGAGTCCCTACGCCACATCACTAGTTTCAGAAGAAGTAAATAATTCCATTTACTGATAGCGCCGATTGAAGGATTCATAACTCTGATTGGATAATCATATAGATAAAAAGATAGATGTTACTGCCATACTATTTCTATTGATTTAGAAAAGACAACAAACACATGACTGAATCCTGATTGGATCAGGCGCTTATGGACTCGGCATACTGGAGTGTAGAATCACTGTGAGCTAAGAGAGTGTTTGTTCTGTTCACGCTAAACTAAGTTTCTTTGGTTTTAGTCAGAATAATCTGATCGTTCTATCTTTGCAACCAGATGTCATAGATCCTAGATATTTCAAAATTAAAATATTGCAAGATCAAAATATCAATGTTTGAAATTGGTGTACACTGTACACTGTACACCAGTAGATTAAAAAATATACAATTTAGAAAATAGAATTTTTAAGCAATTGTTCAAAATCTTTAAACTTTTTCAGACATATCAAAAGAACCAAAATTTTGATCCAGAAGATTTAGTTTTATAAACACTTCACTTCAAGCAGTTCTGCCGCTGTAGTAGTTGTCAATTGGCGGTACAGTCCAAACAGAACCAATATGGCCCAGCTCGAACATTCAAATGTACATCGGTTGTACGTAACTTTGTCTATCTTAACGAAAGCACTTTTTATATTTTTTTTAATTTAAACAATGCCGAACTCATTTAAATAGTTATTAAGCTTAACTTTTAAAAGTTCCAGCTCTTGATGGATTTTAAAGCTGGGAAATCTTTAATAAAAATATTGATCTAAACTCTATTCTACTTTCCACAGCTCAGTAGAACAGTTTAGAGGATTAGCTCTGTTTATACGGCTAGTTCAGCCAGATTTTGGCATTACGATTTTAGATTGATATTGATAAATTCTTTTTTAATTTATCTAAAGCATGCTTTATTTGATTTAAAAGCTTCCGTTTTTTACCAGAAATAGTATAATATAAAAACTTATCTACAAATAAAACACATTATGATATCAAATAGGATGATCTTAAAAATAATTTAACTTATTAAAAAATGTTGATCTAAAACATACATTATTTTATTAAAGAAATTGATTTTAAACATACATTATTTTATAAAAGAAATTGATCTAAAACATACATTTCTTTATCAAAGAAATTGATCTAAAACATACATTATTTTATTAAAGAAATTGATTTTAAACATACATTATTTTATTAAAGAAATTGATCTAAAACATATATCATTTTATCAAAGAAATTGATCTAAAACATACATTATTTTATTAAAAAAATTGATATATTTTTTACGCTTTATACAAAAATGGTAACCGGTCCCTTTATTATTCTGTGTTAAGGGACCAATCAGAGATTATTCTGTGTTAAGGGACCAACCAGAGATTATTACTCTCCTGGAAATATCAAGAAAGAAATTTTTTCATCCCTAACCAAGGTGAATTCAGTACATATTATTTTAATTATTTTTGCAAAATTATTATTACATTAGTCTTTTTTTATAATCCTGGTCTTTCTTCTACATATAGAAACCAGATTTTTTTAATCCATTCTAAAGCAGTTTACAAAATAATATTCTTAATCCTAGAAAGCAGATTTTCAATAAATTTTTTTATAAAACAAATTGTTCTAAAAAATTGTAAACGCCTATTATTATCTACTCTAACTCTAGGATTTTTTTATTTTATTTTATGATTTTAAGCCGACTTTTCCTAGAAATGTCTTAGTTAGATCAAGACATTTCTTGTCTTGTACATCGTACAACCCTCAATTTTTTTGCAAAATGATTTGTTCCCAATTCCCTATTTTTGAAGTGATCTAAAAAAACTTAATCCAAATCCTGATGTTTTTTAGATCCTTATAAATATTTTTTGTTAATAAATTGAGAATTTTTTATTTTCATAGAAATTGATAGATGTTTCTAGGCTGATGTTAGGACGTACAATGCGTTTGAGAGAGATATTGCCGTTGTACATGTGTATGTTGCCTCATCAGTAGCCATTGGTAAATACAGGGTGTCCCAGTAAACATTGGTAAATACAGGGTGTCCCTGAGCCCAAAATTTAAAAGAGTATCGTTGAACAAAACTCCCGGGTTTCCTTTTTGAGGTCTTATTATTTGTGTAGATTTTGATTTAAGAGATTAGAAAAAAATGGTAAAATATGAAGAAACTAAATAAAATAATATTTCAAAACAAAAATATCGATATCTACAAAACTGGGTAAACCCATTTGTAAAACCCAGGTTCCAAAACTGGTTTTCATAACGATACCCTGTGTTAAGTTTTGGGCTCTGTAGCCATTGGTAAATACAGGGTGTTCCTGTAAACATTGGTAAATACAGGGTGACCTAATAAACATTGGTGAGTATTTAGTGTCCTAGTAAACATTGGTAAATACAGGGTTTCCCGGTAAACATTGGTAAATACAGGGTGTCCCAGTAAACATTTTTAAATACAGGGTGTCCCAGTAAACATTGGTAAATACAGGGTGTCCTGGTAAACATTGGTAAATATAGGGTGTCCATGTAAACATTGGTAAATACAGGGTGTCCCAGGAAACATTGGTAAATTCAGGATGTCCCAGTAAACATTGGTGAGTATAAAGTGTCCAAGTAACCATTGGTAAATACAGGGTGTCCCGGTAAACATTGGTAAATACAGGGTGTCCCAGTAAACATTGGTAAATACAGGGTGCCCCAGTAAACATTGGTAAAAACAGGGTGTCCAAGTAAACATTGGTAAATACAGGGTGTCCCAGTAAACATTGGTAAAAACGGGGTGTCCCAGTAAACATTGGTAAATACTGGGTATCCCAGTAAACATTGGTAAATACAAGGTGTCCCAGTAAACATTCCTGAGTATGTAGTGTCCTAGTAGACATTGGTAAATACAGGGTGTCCATGTAAACATTGGTAAATACAGGGTGTCCCAGTAAACATTGGTAAATTCAGGGTGTCCCAGTAAACATTGGTGAGTATATAGTGTCCTAGTAAACATTGGTAAAAACAGGGTGTCCCAGTAAACATTAGTAAATACTGGGTGTCCCAGTAAACATTGGTAAATACAAGGCGTCCCAGTAAACATTGGTGAGTATATAGTGTCCAAGTAAACATTGATGAATACAGGGTGTCCCAGTAAACATTGGTAAATACAGGGTGTTCCAGTAAACATTGGTAAAAACAGGGTGTCCCAGTAAACATTTGTAAATACTGGGTGTCCCAGTAAACATTGGTAAATACAAGATATCCCAGTAAACATTGGTGAGTATATAGTGTCCAAGTAAATATTGGTAAATACTGGGTGTCCAAACATTGGTAAATATAGAGTGTCCCAGTAAACATTGGTAAAAACAGGGTGTCCCAGTAAACATTGGTAAATATTGGGTGTCCCAGTAAACATTGGTAAATACAAGGTGTCCCAGTAAACATTGGTAAATACAGGGTGTCCTGGTAAACATTGGTAAATACTTGGTGTCCCAGTAAAGAATTATGAAAAGCCCGTAAGACGTACTGCCTTGTTTTTATATTTTCTGTGCCATGCATTAAGTATCAGATATCAAAGCCGACTATAAAGTCCTCTTTCTCCATTCCCATGTTTATTGGGACACCCTGAAATACGATGAAATTTTTCATGTCATAGGATAATTATGGTGAGGCATTTTTACAGTTATTTATTTAGAGTTTGCAAGAATAGATGAGATGTCTGGAATATCTCTGGTTTCAATGATTGGTGGTCATCTAGGTCTATTTCTGGGCTGCAGGAAAGTTCTCACAAATTGAAGAAAAATATATTTTATCTTAAAAGTAGAGTCTGGCTAAGTCAAGTTAGGTTTTTATAACTTTACCAGAGAGAATGTTATGCAAAAGAAACGTTTTAAAAAATAAAATTTGTTGAGACAAATTATTGTTAAGGAAGAAGTCGAGGAAATAAAATTAACTCTAATCATCGAAAATTGCATTCAGTCATATATTACTATACTGTTTGATTGTTTCAAAACATTTTCCGTAGATTTCCTGGATTATTAATGCAAAGACGACATTTGAAGAAATTTAGACACTTACTAGGAATTTATACACCGTCGTCCCAGTTTAACTGAATTGTTCAATCTCCGGTTAAAACGTACTTGTTTATTTTTGCAATTAACTCACCAATAATAGGGGTTAAAAGGATGGCAGGAACTATTATGAATTTTAGGGTTTTCATTTATTTTACAATAATTTTTCAATAATTCTACAAAATTAGATTACTTTGATTTGAACTATAATTTTCTGATCTATCAAATAGTGAGAACTTTTTAGTGTGATCTCAGCATTGGAACTTATCTATTGGTTCATTTATAAACTTATCCTACCCTTACCTAAAGCAAGGTAAGATCTTATCCTACCCTTACCTACCTCAGGGTAAGATCTTATCCTACCATTACATAAACCAAGGCAAGATCTTATCCTACCCTTACCTAATTTTATTTTGCTTTGCTTTGGTTTTTTTAAAACAATTTTATTGTTTTACTGTAACTAAATTTAGTTAAAAGCCTATTTTTATGAAGAATACAAAGTATTTGTTTCAAATTGTTGTTTTAATATTTCTGAATTTGTGATTAAATCTCAAATATAAATATTTTCCTAAATTTTTAATTCTATATTTGCCAGATAAAAAACCAGCATTTGATTTTTTAGAATATAAAAGTCATATGAATATTGAATCCCCCCCCATGCACACCTTTCATTCTAAAAATGATTTGAAAATATTTTTTAACCTATCAAGTTGAATATGAATAGACATACGTGAGATTTTAAATTTACTTGTAGAATTTAGAGGATGAAGAAAAATATTTTCAAAAATATGTTGACTTAGAAACCAAATAACATATTTGGGACAAGATTTTATAAATAGTGATTAGCAAGACAAGATTTTAAAGATTTTATTATTGATAAGCAAGACAATATTTCTAGATATTGTAAGATTTTAAAGATTTTATAAATAGCGATTAGCAAGACAAGATTTTAAAGATTTTATTATTGATAAACGAGACAATTTTTCTAGATATTTCAAGATTTTAAAGATTTTTATAAATAGCGATTAGCAAGACAAGATTTTAAAGATTTTATTATTGATAAGCGAGACAACTTTTCTAGATATTGCATGATTTTAAAGATTTTATAAATAGCGATTAGCAAGACGGGATTTTAAAGAATTTATTATTGATAAGCGAGACAACTTTTCTAGATATTGCAAGACTTATAGAAGAAAAATAAGGAATTACCGTATGGTAATTAGCATAATTTCTGAAATAACAATTTTTTTTCACAAATGAACAAATTTGGATTTTCTGATCTTTGACAAATTGATGAAGCACTATTTATAGTTTGAATTATCAAACGTCTACCGGCACCGCATCGGGTTGCAAAGATGTAAAAATTATAAAACTAAAGTTTGTTTCAAGTATTATGTTCCTAAAAATTTTGCTATAATATGCATGTGTTTTAATAAAATTTTACATGAACAAAAAAAATTTAATTGTTTACGAATAAAACATAACAAATTGCCAATTACTACTCAGAAAATTGTAATTGTTGTTTTAATTATCAGCTTTTCCTTTGTGTTGATAAACAGATTTTCCTTTGTGTTGATAAACAGATTTTCCTTTGCATTGATAAACAGATTTTCACTTTGACCCAGGATTAAATCTTAATCAAACAACGTCTAAATTTCCAATCAGTATTTTTTCTAACTCGACAAAAGGACCATTTTGTAAATCAAATCACACCCTATTCAAACTTTAAATTAAATACTCAGATCAAACCAATAAAACTTTTGATGTGAATGCAAACATATAGAGGGTTACCCACAAAGCATGAGTACAGTAACCCATGTCTACACATCATCTTTACATAGAAAACACAATCAAAAATAATCAATTTTCAGCTAAAAATGTGGAATTAAAGGGGTGTAGGGGTCACTTAGAATTACCTCTACAGTCCCTAAAAGCTTGGTTCTACCAAACTGATGATCTAAAATGATAAAGTTTATGTAAAAAAGTAATATTGATATTTTCAGAGATTATACCAGCAAAATTTATTTTAAATATAACTTAAAAATAGTAATGTCAATTTGATCTACCTAGATAGGTATTATTGAGAAAGGTTATACAGTTCCAGTAAACATGAAATCCATTTTTTTGTCATTGTATTATGTTCATTAATAACCTTAGCATATTCGGGAGAACTATTATTTTAAAAAAATTAAATCTAGACGAATTGCTTTTTTTTCTTCTTTAATTTTGAGGGTTCAAACATTACAGGCCCTATTTTAGAAATCCTGAAAATAAACCTGTAAGATTTTTATAACCATGTTGGGACGATGGACCATTTAAATTCCATGTAATTGTTTATTGGGGTACCCTGTATGTAAACTTTAGTAGAAATATAAAAATAAAAGAGCAAGATTAGTATAGTATATGAATAAAAATCAATAAAGCAATGCACTGAGTTTCTCAAATATTCAACGAGTCGGTTTTTCTTACAATATATTTATATACAAAAGATACAAACTCTAAATCGAACGATACCAATACAAACTAAATATTATGAATCTAATCAGTTCTATCAAACAGGAGACATTTTACATTTTCATCTTCATCGTCTCACTTATACAAATTAAATATTGTTAATCAAATCATTTTCATCTAGTAGGGGAATTCTTCAAGGGAACCTTAATTCAAGGGAGCTGAATCACAACTGCCTGTCCCCCTTCGATTTTGCTCCATCCTAGGATCGCATTTAACCCTAGCTACCCCGGGGTTGTTCCGCCCCCTCCCCAACGCTTGGGTCTTCGAGATAACGGAAAATTCGGCGTCGCTTGGGTTATTTATAGAATCCAAATGCAAACTCAAATAAATCCGTTAGGATTCAAAATAGGATCTAAAGTCCAACCGTAGGGTTAAAGATGGGGGGGGGGGGAAAGGGGGCATGATTCCCCTTGGTAGCTATGATCTCAGCGATCCAAAAAATCCTTGAATTGCTGATCGTAAAAGATCAACAAAACTCGCCCACTGTTACATTAGAATAGATCATGTCTTCCTGCATCATGAATAGTTTTTAGTCTTTTATGCAAAAGAATAGAATTTGTTGTAGGAGATAATATTAATATAAAGAAGACGACTTTTTATTTATGTTTTTGTTTTTTGAATTACAAGTTTACAAGTAATAAAAGAGAAGCTTTTATAATTGACAGGTTCTCTTGGTTTTCATTTTTGTGTAAAATCCATGTCTTCTTAAAAGCTTGATATTTGAGGTACCCTGTATGAAAACTTTAGTAGAAATAGAAAAAAAGCAAAAATAGAATATTATAATGTCAGCCTTACTTCATCGTAAAATCTATACATCATGGATATTTTTTTTATCCCAATGCATGAAATCATTTTTAGTTTGTTTTAACAAGAGAGAACTTTACATTAAAACTTTTCTCAATTTTGTTTTCAATGTTTATGTTTTCCTCCTTTTCTATTAAACAATGTCGAATAATAATATTTAATAAATAACACTTATAAAGCAATAACTTTTATAATAATAATAAATATTTTGTAATTAATCTTTTTTTAACCTATTGGTAAAACGATTTGCTTAAATGTCGTCTTTTTCTACCTATTCGATGGTTATTAATATTAATCTATTTCAGGGCTACCGCTAATGTAGACGATGTAAAAGTTCAGGCATGGGCCTAAATACAGAAACTTTAGGGTGACTTTAATAAATTGTCATGCTTTTTCGGTTCTTTTTAAACAAAAAAGCGCAATCAACATGTTTGCAAAGTTAATTCTGATTGGAGTGTGAAAAACAATTTGTCGTAAATTTGATCATATCAGAATAATTTTCTCTATCTGGTTAAGGAATTTAAAAAAATTGTTTACCATCTGTCTAGCATTGTTAGGAACTGTTAAAATGTATTTTTTGTATTAAACTATTTTTACCAACGCTAATTGCTATTTTTTAAAGCAAACTGTAATGTTAATTTTAAAGTGTCTTTTTACAAAAAAGATTTTGAAAATTATAGTGCTTTAAATTTAACATAGATTTTTAAAAATTGTATAGCAAATATTTATGCGAATGTCAATATTTGAAATTAGCTGCATTTTTCTTAAAAATCTTACGTTATTCTTTGTTTATATTAAATATTCTTTAATGTTAAGTTTAGTAGAATTTCTATATTTGATGTTTGGCTTTAGTGTAGTTTTTATTTTTGATGTAAGGTTTAAGTCTAGTTTCTATATTTAATGTTAGACTTAATTCTAATTTCTATATTTAATGTTAGGTTTAAGTCTAGTTTCTATATTTAATGTTAGATTTAAGTTTAGTTTTTGTTTTTAATGTTAGGCTTAATTAATGTCAGATTTAATTCTAATTTCTATATTTAATGTTAGGTTTAAGTCTAGTTTCTATATTTAATATTAAACTTAAGTCTAGTTTCTATATTTAATGTTAGGTTTAAGTCTAGTTTCTATATTGAATGTTAGGTTTAAGTCTAGTTCCATAGTTTCAATAAACATGTTAGGTATAAGTCTAGTTTCTTTAACCATGTTAGGTTTAAGTCTAGTTGCAATTTAAACATGTTAGGTTTAAGTCTTATTTAAATAATAATGTTCGTTTTAAGATTAGTTTTAATAATATGTTGACCTTCTTGAAATACACTATCAGAACTTTTGTTTGAAATTGTAGGAACTAAGGACTAAGGACTAAGAAATAATGACTAAGGACTAAGAAATAATGACTAAGGACTAGAAGATTTTTAAATTGATAGCTCCACTTGACTTGTGTAACCATGCTAATTAACAGCTTGAATTAAATGAAAAATTGAAAGTAAGTCGTCTTCAGTGTATTGATATAATCGCCAACCACTGTAGATACTGTGTACAGTGATAACCAGAAAACTCTTGAATAGGAAGTCGACTTTTAGACTCAATTTCAGACTTTAAATAGTTTAATGAACATGAGGCACAGCAATTGTGAAGTGTAAACAGACCCATTTTTCAACTCTGCCGTACAAAAGTTGTTTAATGATTTAATATCATTTTTATGAATAAACAATACAATATAATATTTATATGGGACACCTGTTAGTCTTTTAGATTAGAAATATAATTTATAAAATGTTGGTTGAAGACTAGTTCCAGGGGCAGCGTACAATATTTACCGGAGGGAAAAATAATTGAATTATTCTCTGCAAAACAAGCCAAAAAGTCAAGTTAATGAAGGCTAATTAAATGCAGTCCAACAATTTTACAATGTCGAAATTTAGTCATTTCGCGGCATTTTTGACACAGTTTGAGTGAGAGCATGTTGAACTTTGACCATGTGTGACATTGGGTCTGTCCTAGAGAACGATTTTTGGCCCCCCCCCCCCTCCCTCCTATCAATTTTGTACATGACCATTTTTTTCTGGGCCGAGCGCTGCGGCTAGGAAGGACCTATAAAATTAAACAATTTTTAATAATATTAGTGTATATTTAGGGTTAGATTAGGTTAAGCTCTTTTATGGGCCGAGCGCTACGGCTATGACAGGCAAGGGGGCCAAGCGCTGCGGCCACATGGCCAATACTAATTTGCTGGGGAAAAACCACTCTCTAGGAAATTACTGGGGGGCTCCAAAATTTGTTGATTATGAAATTACCAAGTATAATTATATTTACCTTTTTAGGTAAATATGGTTTTTCTGACTGTCCTTCCCAAGTGCGACCATAAATCGTCCTCCATCACACTCTTTCACCAAATGTTTAAGAATATCAATATTTTCTTCGCTCCACATTAACTTTTCTTGAGACATATTTCCTGAAATAAAAATAAATGTATCCCAAACTAAATTTAGGTCTACAAAGTATTGATGCGAAAAGCCTACGACATAATGGTTGCAAAAAACTGTGTCACACTGTTTTGGAGCTTTTTAATCAGTAAAAAAAATAATTTGTTTATTTTTTGCATCGATATAACAAGTAAAAGTGTTTTGAAAATTAAAGAATTGTTATTGTTTACATTCCGTCTGCTTGTAGCTTAAGGTCTGGTATGGTTTGGTATAATGGTGTGTAGTCTGTTCCAAATTCAAGTGAAATTTTTAATAATGGCGGCCAGTGTGTTCCTTGAAGCTGTGGTTTAGCTGTGAAGTCGGAGCTAAATCTTAGCTGAGCTAAGATTTGGATCAGCTGAAATTTTGCTATGATTTGAAGTCATACCTAAGGTCTGATCTAGGTGTGCTCATTGACTAGAAAACTCAGACAGCTTTAACTAGCTACAGCTCAGCTGTGAAGTCATAGCTACAGCTCGATCTATGAACCGGGCTTATCTATCTCATTCTACAGTTTTCTGTCTTTTCTGCCTGAAAGTTTTCAACTATTAAAATATTTAACTGATTCAATCTTTTAAAATATCATTTTATATAAATAAACAATACAATATAATATTTATGTGGGTAATATAATTTATATATTTATTATCATTTGGCATGGTTCCTAACTTGGCGGAGGGGGGGATAGATAAAACTCCTAAGAATGCGCGAATACCGGATAATTTTTCTTATATTCTCTCTCTCTATGACAGCTTGCCATGACAGCTTGTTTCTAAAGATAGTACGGGTTAAGGATGGATGTTGAAAAGGATGGATACGAATGTTATTAATTTGATA
>NW_019397322.1:0-8410 GCF_000591075.1 Eurytemora carolleeae
AGGGTGGGGGGTTAGTTTGAATTTGGAAAATTTTTGTCCACAATTTGATTTTATAAAGTTATCCTTTTTTTAAAGTAACCCTTAGAAGACATATATTTTTATGGACAACTTGTTGCAAAAACTTATTTCGCATTCAATTCGCGATCCAAGTAGATTCTGGATCTTATCAAGACCTTGTTTGAGTTTGATCATTGTTTTGAATTCTTTTCCATAATTCATTAGAATTCTCTGCATAATTTTTAAACAAGAAAAGCATTTTTTGGTAATACTTAATTGGTAATACTTTACAATTTAAACTGTAAATCTAGAGAGCTAAAAATCAAATCCGTAAAAAATATAAAAAATACTTTAAATATTTTCAAAGGTAAAATATATTTTAAAGTGGAATAACTTCATTATATTAAAAAGAGATATAATATATATTACTGATTTTTACAATTGTATTTTGGACACGTTGTGCACCTTGTAAACAACAATCCAACCCCCCAACCCAAATGCAAATCGAATTTTGCTGGAGGCATAATTTTAAAATTTTGGTCATCTATAAACCATCCCTGGGGACATCTGCATGTGAGGTACTACACAAAATTTCGGCCCGATCGGTTCAGCCGTTTTGACGTTGATTGGATATAAGCGGACAGACAAACAGACAAAAAGAAAAGCAAAGTATATATATATCCAGGCTTTTCAGGCGCTTCGCGTTATCTGTCATTTTAATTGTGAACATGTTCTCTTCTAAAACCAAAACCAAAAATTCTTTCGTAGATTTTATAAAAAATCATGGATTTTCAAAATTTTTAAAACTCGAATTTTGTTAGAGACATATTTTTGAAAATTCAATCATCCACAACCCTTTCCTGGGGTCACGCGAAGTCCCACAAAAAATGTGGGCCCGATCGGTTCACCCGTTTTGACGTTTATTGGATATACATGCAGACAGATAAGCAAAGTATATAAATAGATATCATTTATGATTAGATTTTTTGTTCAATTAACATTTGCACTCATTATATCAATATCATTATAACTTATGTTAGATATAATTAATGAAAACCGAAAATATTCAATCTATCTATACTCTTTATCTACATACATCTATCGTTTCTATTAATTTGTTTATGTGTCTGTATATCCATCTATCTGTCTATCTGTGTGTCTGTCTAGGTTTCTGTCTAACACCTATATCGTGGTATCCTGTGACTATAATAGTATCGTATACTAGTTTATATTACCCCTATTAACCTTCATTAGAAAACCTTTAATTGCAATTTTAGATATTTAAGACCGGCAGCCATGTTTTTATCTGCTAAAATTGGAATCTTGATCAAAGAAAATATTACATTGTTCTGATGAATTACATACAGTGAGACAAGGTTATAATGCAAGGAAAGTTAATTGCAGTTGCGTATACTCTGCGTACATATGGAAACTAGTTTTCTCTGGGCGGAATTTGTAAACAAGAATAGATGCCTAATGTGTTTGTTTAGTTTCCGTGGAGGATAAAAGCATTCAATTTTGATAATTTTGATAAAATTAACATAATAGTTTCCTATGACCAGAATATTTCATTGACTTTATTGTGAAAGATGGATCTTATGTCAGGCTGTGACGTCCGTCTTGTGTTTACATTACCGCCCAGAGGCAGTGCACTGCTGTACAAATGATGCGTACACCTCCGAAATAATTTTCCTTGCATTATTACCTTGCAGTGAGATACAAATGTGGGATAGGAAGACGACATTTAATCACTCTTTTTTATGTTCTTACATAATAAATTGTTTCACCATTAGCTTAAGTATTATAGTCTTTCCACAGTTTTATGAGTCCCACTTGAACTATGGATGGGGCCGATAACGCAAGATTTTTGTGAGCACTCTGATAAAAACTCTGTATTTATTATTAAAATCGAAACTTTTTACATGACTTTTAAAAAACTAACTCGGGTATTTTAACAACTAAAGCAATGAAAAATGGCCAAGATCTGTCCAGACAAAATAAGTACTGCAAATATACGGTGATAACCAGATAACTCTGAAATAGGAAGACGACTTTTAGAATCAAGTTATAACTTTGAAAGTTCATTGAGCATGAGACACAGCAACTTCCAGTGAAAATATATCTAAATACGTGATTTAACAGCGTTAAATACACTTAGGTTTTGCTATAAAGTCGTCTTCCTCTTCCATTGTTTTCTGGTTATCACTGTGGTTATTTTAGTTTTTTGTTAAATGTATTTTTTTTAAGTTTCTGAAACTTTCTAAGATCACACCATTTGAATCAATATTTCTTTATCAGAAAAATATTTTTTTTTGTCGATATCGAGTTAATGATTATTATCATGTTTTAAACATTTTAAGGGGTATACCGGATACCCCCCCCCCCTCCTCTTGGTTCAAATTCCTGTGCACCTCATGCCCTTTATGGATTCAAATAGAAGGATTACATTCTTTAACCCCATTCAAACACAGAATCCTGATATATGCATCCATTTTGCAAATGTAAATATATATCAGATACTTAGGTGAAAAAATTAAACACAAGAAATTGCATTCTAATTTTTCATCTTATATTCATCTGAAGATCAAGTGTGCTTAAAAGAAAATATGACGAAAAGGGAAAAAAGCGAAATGTTTCATAGAAAGATTTTCAAAAATTGAAAATTACAAAAAGCAATTCAAATTTATCCCCCTCCGGCCTCCGGCCCCCTTCCGCTTGATACTAGCCTATTGGCCTTGTTTTCAAGTGCTTATAGTTGGTAAGGGTCAAGAATATTGCACAGATAGATAAAGATGATAAGATATATATAGATGTATATGATAAATAGATAGATAGATAGCTAGATAGCTAGATAGATAGAAGGATAAATAGAAAGATAGATAAATAGATAGATAGATAGAAGGATAGATAGATAGGTAGATAGATAGATAGATATATAGATAAATAGATAGATAGATAAATCAATATATAGATAGATACAATGTACAGTACAATGTACAGTACAATGTACAGTACAATTTACAGTACAATGTACAATTTACAATACAATGTACAGTGCAATGTACAATACAATGTACAGTTGAATGTATAAGTGCTGCTAAAACAAAAGAACAGATATTGAAGGAGCTCTAACTAACAAAATTAAAGCATTTAAAAAGTAGAATAGAATGCAAAATCATGCAATTTCAGGTCACTGCATTTGATGCAAGAAAATAGTTTTGGTCATTCTTGATTTTGACCTTCTTGTAATTGACGTCGATAATTAGAATCCATTCTCTTCATCCTTTATATTTACGTTTATCATTTAAATCATTTTTTAATTCATTTTGATTTGACCATCATGTTTGGTCATTTTTATTGACGTCAATGAACTAAACCATTCTTGATCTTTTATTGACATGGCCAATCTAAACCATTCTTGATCTTTTATTGATATCGCCAATCTAAACCATTCTTGATCTTTTATTGATATCGCCAATCTAAACCATTCTTGATCTTTTATTGATATCGCCAATCTAAACCATTCTTGATCTTTTATTGATATCGCCAATCTAAACCATTCTTGATCTTTTATTGATATCGCCAATCTAAACCATTCTTGATCTTTTATTGATATCGCCAATCTAAACCATTCTTGATCTTTTATTGATATCGCNCCATTCTTGATCTTTTATTGACATCGCCAATCTAAACCATTCTTGATCTTTTATTGACATCGCCAAGCTAAAACATTCTTGATCTTTTATTGACATCGCGAATCTAAACCATTCTTGATCTTTTATTGACATCGCCAATTTAAACCATTCTTGATCTTTTATTGACATAGACAATCTAAACCATTCTTGATCTTTTATTGAGATCGTCAATCTAAACCATTCTTGATCTTTTATTGACATCGCCAATCTAAACCATTCTAGATCTTTTTTTGACATCGCCAATCTAAATCATTCTTGATCTTTTATTGACATCGCCAATCTAAATCATTCTTGATCTTTTATTGACATCGCCAATCTAAACCATTCTTGATCTTTTTTTTTAAGGAAAGACGTTGATTAAGTTTTTTATACTTTTTTTAATTGAAATATCCCATAATCTGAACCATGCATTCATGAGGCTTTTTTAGTTATAGTCGACAGCGGAAGCCTTGCCTTTCTGGCATTCTTTTTAAAAATATTCACCTAACGAGGCATTAAATTGTATTTTTCATTATTGACATAAAACACGTTGCTACTTTTTTGACTTAGCTCTTACAGTTTTAGCTGATATAATCTTTTAAAGAGGAAAGTTCTTTTGAAATAAGCTTTTTTTCTAATTTTAATAATTTTTCTATTTTTAGTTGAATCATCTTCAATTGTTGCGGCAGGGGTGGTGCTTAATAGAGGAGGTAGGATTTTAACCTTATTTTTTCAAGTTGAAATTATTAAATATGATTTCATGAATTCATAGAACAATAATGCATTATCCATCTATCTATCCTTCTATCTTTCTATCTAATATATCCTTCTATCTATCTATCTATCTTTCTAATATATCCTTCTATCTATCTATTTATCTATCTATCTATCTATTTATCTATCTATCTATCTATCTATCTTTCTATCTATATATTTATCTATCTATCCATCTATCTATCTATGTATTCTAACCACTATAAATCTATTTCTCTAATGCGAGTGTACGTATCCAGCGTATAAAATAAAACTATTATTTATAAACATTGATATTTGAAAGATATAAATAATAAATCTCGAATACTCATGCGATTCTTTGGCTCCGCTCAAGAATATATATGTTAAAGTTTCAAGGGACTGTAAACGTAATTTTAAGTGACCCTGCATTGATAGAGTGGCATGTCTAATGCTTATCGGTACGCTTTCTGTATAGTATGAATTAAATATTCATTTTATTATTATTCTCTACAAAATTGACTTGAGCATTTATTGCAACAAACAGAATTTAGAAATTAACATAATTATACACTTTTCAAGCGGGAAAAGCGATTATTAAGGTTTCAAGGGTACCATTGTAAATCGGGCACATGCCTTGATTTAATAGGAGAAGGACTTAAAACTATAAATATTAAAGGAATATTGGGTTGTAAAGAAAATAAAGTGTATTTTGTCAAAAATAATTTACGATCGACAAGGAGGGAATCGAATATATATTATTTCAACCTGAATTCTTTCCTCTTTTATGCATACTGCCATTTTTTCTGTAATTGTGCAGTGCACACAGACCATTTCCCTTTTTTTTAAAGTTATTAGTAGAACTATTTGCTTTGTAGTTGTACCAACATCAAATACAATTAAATATTGCTTTAATGTCGTTTTTCTATTCAACAGTTTTCTGTATTTGTATACAGGGTTACCCACAAAGGATGAGACTGTAAAGACGACCTGAATCCATAAAATAGGACAATCCCAGATTTAATTAAGTCTTCTCTCTTGAATTAAGTATTTTAAGGCGTTATCATTAAATGAAATAAAGAAACAAGTTCAAGTTGCAGGGAATCATGAATAAAAGGTTACAGACAGTACGATTTCCGTACAGTCGTCTCTGAAGTCTCATCTTTTGTGGTAAACCCTGTATATTTACGCTAAAATTAAATCAATAAACTTAAAAATTGCATTTAGATACAAAATATCATGGAGTTAAGGTTTAATTCAACAAAATATGCAAAATAAAATGATAAAACGCATTAACCGTGGAATTTTCGTAGCTTATTGGCTTTTTTGACGCATATTCTTGCGTCTTTAAATGTCCCTTTGTGTATTTTTTTGTAGTTTGCATCAGGGACGTATGTATACTGTATGCAGTATACAGTATACAGTATATACAGTATACAGTATACAGTATACAGTTTACAGTATACAGTATACAGTATGCAGTATACAGTATACAGTATACAGTATACAGTATACAAAACATGATTTTCTCAATTGTGAAAATGTTTTTTAAGTTTGTCACAATTTTTGTTTTAAGGAAGAAAAATTAATAGTTTAAAAGGGGGTATAAGGGGGCACATAACCCCCAATTTGCGCCCTTGTTTTCTTGCTTGCTTACGGCTTTTGTAATGGTAAATTATAGACTTAGAGGACAAAAGGAGGACAGGGGGGGCAGTAATTAGTTCAATCATTATTCAGAGTTGGAGAAAAAGAAATTTTTTACGATTATTTTGGTTGGCTTGAATTTATGGCGTGGGTGGGGGAGGAGGGGTAATTAGTTGAAAAAATACTATTTACCCCTGTCATTGTAATAATAATCATCATATTTAAGATGATTGCCAGAAGCAAGGCAAGATGCATTTCTAGCTTGCACATATATTGGATAGATAGACAGTTAGATACCCAGTTGTATGAATTTGAAATATAGATAGATAGAATAATGTATTTTAAGACAGATCCGCAGCGCATGAATGAGACTTAACGACACCCAACAACATTTATTTTAATGAAAATATGTGAAGTTTTAATTTGGTCTCTGTTTTTTAATATACAGGGTTACCCACAAAGGATGAGACTTCAGAGACGACTTTACTGAATTTATACTACAGTGATAACTAGAAAACTCTGTAATAAGAAGACGACTTTTAGAGTCAAGTTTTAACTTTAAATAATTCATTGAGCATGAGACACAGCTATGGTGCATTGTAAACAGGCCTATTTCACTTAATTAGTGATCTAATAAGTTCTAAAACTATTTGCTTTGAAACAACTTCAAATACACTTAAGTATTGCAATAAAGTCGTCTTTCTATTCCAGAGTTTTCTGGTTATCACTGTAGATGTTTGTTTCATGATTCCTTGCAACTTTAAACTTCTTTGATCTTCTATTTCTTCTTTGCCAAATCATTAAATAAGCAATATAGAGACTACATTCAAGGCAATAGGCTTTTTCAACTTAGAAATCGTCACAATATATGAGTTTCAGGTCATCTTTAAAGTCTCATCCTTTTTGGGTATGTATCCCTCTATCCCTCTATGTCTATGAATAATAAATAATGAAGAATAAAACATACAGGGTCAGGGGCGTAAATAAGGATGATATTAAAATTATCGGTTTTAATTGGGTTTGATTTGCATTTTCCACTCATTTCTGGCATTTACAAACTCCATCAAATAAAAGCTTCATTTCCTACCTTTCAGCTTTTACCTTGTTTTATATCCTTCTTTATAGTCATTCATTTTACATTAACTACAAAGATCTGTAAAAAACTGAATTTATTTTAAGTAAGATAAAAATTAATAGTTTTACGCTAAGAGGAAGAAGATTTTACTTTTTTAAATCTTTAGAAAAGCTACCTGCAAAACTTTGAAAAAATATTGTCTTAAGTTTGTATTCTTATTTCTAATTTCTAAATTTTCTTGTCGTCAATGTAGTATGTTATAGATCTTAAATAAATCTAATATGGAAATGACATTAAGAAGTAAAAATGTATTTTTATTTTTCACTGTCCACATCATTAGATCCTATATAGATCTAAATTGAGAATTAAGGAACTAGTTATAAAAATACAAGGTTTTTGAGTATATGTAAGTATTTTGCCGTTCAAGTTTGAATCTTGATAATCTAACATGATATGGGACGCTCTGCAGCTAAATATAAAACAAATTTACAGCAAGGAACCAAAATAATAACTTTACTTTTCTGAATTCTTGTTTTGTAAGTATAATATCATTCTTTTTGGGTAACCCTGCACTCTGTGTACACAGTCATATATCTATCTGTCTATCTATCTATATATCTATCATATATATTAATCTATTTAGTCCCTGAGGAATACTCAACACGTCTGTCTACCTCTACCTCCCCCCCACCACCGCTGCTGCCCCCGAAAACCAGAAAGCTGCTGCCAGCTGCTTTCAACCAATCAGAGCCGAGTATAGGAACAGGTAACAACCAATCAGAAACCAGTATTCAAACACCTGAGCCAGCTGTCTTTAGACAAAACAATACAAAGAGTGCAGTCGATTGTATTTCATGACGACACAATTTAAATCGTTAAAATTGATTCAGTGACGGACACGAGTCGTCCTGCGGGACTGCAGACCAGTATCGGACGATCTATCTCTAGCGTGGGACAGGGTCGGACGAATCCTGTCGTCCGAAAACCAGTTCGAAGATCTAAATCCCAGTTACCGGGTTCCAAATATGTTGCTAGTATCCAACACGGAGGGCTCGTCACTCTCGTATCTTTGAGGTAAAAAATATTAAATCAAAAATGGAAAGTAATTTTAATTTATGTCATTCAACTCCGTCACATATAAGTAGTCGCAATTTAGCACAAATACGGCCGGGTTCGGGGTCCGTTCTTGTACATGATTTTTGGACCCCCCCCTCAACACTTCCCCCCCCTTCTGTCAATTTTGTACATGACCACATATTTTAGTATATTCCTAGAGAACGATTTTTGG
>NW_019397322.1:8520-28617 GCF_000591075.1 Eurytemora carolleeae
TAAATCTGATCCATATCCTACCATGAATTTTATTTTTCTGAGATCGTCTATAAATTGAATTTGGTTGTTTCATGGGTTCCATCGCCGCCGACCATCAATGGAAAAGCATTATAAAAAAAGATTTCATGGCTTAAAAAGAAATGATTTTCTGATAAATAACACTATTTTTTTTGTATTTCATTAAAGCATCAAATTGCTGATAAGAAACTTTTTGATTATAATTGAAGATGAAGAATTTAGATCAAGGATTGTATGAAAATAAGAGGCAAAATATGTTTTAAACAATTTAAAGAAAACATCATTTAATACCTCAAAATTAGGTTGGTATTTTTTTTGTTCTACTTGACTATTTTTTTTTTTATTTTTCATAAAATTAATAATTTTTTTCTATTTAGTGATGAGAAGCATTATATGCTTGATGCTGATTTAACTCCAGGGTTTGTTTCGAGACAATTCAACCATAATCCGAATAATTCAGCTTTTCAGGTAAAAAAAACCTTGGTTATGTATTTTTTTTAAAAAAATTTTGTTTATTCAATCCTCCTTTGATAAATAATTTTCCTAGATGTATTATTTTTCAAAGGGAAAATTATTGAAAAAAATTGAGGTTTTTAAAAAGGGTGGAAAAACTTGACAGTTTAGGTTGAATTTTTGATATGTCTCCCTCCCCCCGATCATCGAAAATTTTGAGAATAAATCCTCAACATAAATATCCCTGTCATAAACTATTTGAAAAATTGTGCTGAAGGGGGCTCGGCTTTGATTTCTACGGAACAATGGTTGACTGGTTATTTCAGCAGTAACCAGAAAACACAGGAATTATTTATGTCTTTTTTTATAAACATAAAAAACAAATTCTGTAGAGTATTCATTAATTTTTTCAACTAACATGTGTCTAATGTTTAGAGCACATTTAAAGAATTAAATCATTTACAAATTACAAAAGCAATAGCTCCATTTCGTGATAATTAATTTCAAAGTTTTCTGGCTACCTTTTTTTTTATTATTATTTACTTTGACTTCAACTATTCTTCTAAATATTTTAACTTATTTTTAAAAATTTGTTTCATAATTTTTAAGGACAGTTCCATTTTTTGTTGCTTATTGGCACTCCTTAAAAACAATCTTGAATTTACTCCTCCGCAATATTGTAGTAAGGGGGGGGGGGGAGGAAATTGGATCCAGGTCCTGAACATTTCTACTAGATTTTCTGATTTTTTAGGTAAAAGACAAATTTTCAAATTTGTTCTCCTTTTATCGCTTATTTTTATGCTGAACCATTTAGATAATTGTAAGTTTTTATTAATCTCTTATAAGGAAATATTAGAGATTTATGTTTTGAATGCAAAAATTTGTTTTAAAGAAAGGCTTCGGTTGTTTTTTTTGCCCTTGGATCAGATCCTGAATGGCAAAGTTTGCGGTCCAACGGACCCCGTAAGCACTGGTTTCAAAGGATCTAATTTAATTTTTGCTTGCAAGCATATTTGCAGCTTTAATTTTTTTCTTTATTTTTAACGATTGGGGGGGGGGGGTACTATTCCGTAGAATATGAACCCTAGCAGTGAAGCACGGAAGAACTTACAACTACAACATGCATTATGTTTTGAATGCAAAAATTTGTTTTAAAGAAAGGCTTCGGTTGTTTTTTTTGCCCTTGGATCCGGATCCTGAAAGCCAAAGTTTACGGGTCCAATGATCCGGATCGTAAGCACTGGTTTCATAGAATCTAATATAATTTCTTATAGGGAAGTAACACATTACCGCGAGCCGGTCAATTAAAAAAGAAAACTGTTGGAACAACGTTGGATGATTCTGAAATTGTCATCACAAAGAAACTAACCGGTAAGTAATTTTTCTATTACAAGGTTACCCAAAGAGGTTGAGACAGTTTAAAAACTTTAACCTTTTACGGAAGATTTAATTTGTTTTTTCCGCTTTTTATTTATTTAAAAATCCTATTCTAATGATTACAAGGACTGAAAAGATGCGGCAAACCAGGCTTTGTTGGAAAGAATAATTAGAACTGGCGTTTACAAGTCTCATCTTATGGTGGTAGCCCTGTATTTAAACCCAGTCTCCCTGTGAGGATATTGCTTACTTCTCCAATAATTTATTCGTAAAATTATTACTTAGTAGTACTTCTTGAATTCGTTTATTCTTTAATATCTTGATGACCTTTCGGACTATATTTCAGGGCATATTTTTTAGTATTACTTAAACTATTTTTCCCATCTTATTTATTTTCTCTATCAAGTAATTTACTTTTCCAAAATATATAATTTTTAACCATTGAATACTTAGATGATCTATGGATAGATGTGTGAACAAGGTTAGGGGCATTTGGGGCTCACCCCCACCTGGATCATTTAAATCTATGGTCCCCCTGGACAAATTTCTGTGTACGCTCCTGATTTCCGTATTTTAAATTTTTAAAAAGTTTTGTCCAATCTTGATCTATTTCTGTTGTGTAGGTGCTGGGAGCAGTGTTAGGATCAGGATCGGTGGTTCGGATAGATCTCCGACCCATAATCTCCAGGAGAACCAGGAGACTGCCTGGAACCAAGACACTGCCTGGCAAGAGAACCTGATAAACAAATTTTCAGTAAGTTTATGTTCGTTGTTTTCAATTTTGGTTAATGGAAGCAAGAGTTTTCCTGATTTGATATAATTTCAAGAACAACCAATCCAGCTAAGCCTATTAATTTTACTTTCTGAAATTTGATCATGCACATTTTTCATGTTAAGAAGGGGGCAGTAATGCTAAAGCTAGGCTGAGCCATTAAAGCATTTTTTGGTATTGAGTCATAAAATACTTTTCTAACTTTCTAAGAAGTTCAGATGTGGAAATAAAAAAGATTGCAACTTTAACATATCAAAAGAAAACAAATCTCGGAACATTCTGAAAAAGATGTTTCTGTAAATTCTAAGAAATAATTTAGACAAATTTATGTCCTCTTGGAGAAATGCCAAGTGAATGAATAACTTTTAAGACTAAGGAACCCCCAACACACAATTTAAATCTGATGTTTTTAATTCAACAAGCTTGAACCAAATCTGAACTGTTAAAAACTACAGATTTTCAAAAAATTTCTTATCGCTGAATGATCAAGTTAATTTTAGCATTTAAATAAGCGAAGAAAAGGAGATAATTAATTTGAAAAATTTTCTATTGTGTTAAAAATCAGAAAATCTTGAATAAATTTTTATGTCCTGAATCCGGACTCATTTTTTTCCTGTGTGGATCCTGGATCCGGATCAAAGTTAAATGGATCTTAAGCACTAGTTTTGAGTATGAAATGGGAGGAGGTGGGGGGGGGGGGTGTTGTGCACTGGTACGTTATCCAACCTGAAATTCAGGAAATATCCAAATTAAACCAAATTAGAATTTTTCTTCTCCACTAGTATTAGACTTTCTGTGATAGAGGATTCTTTTCATTCTTATAAAGAGAATCCCGTCTTAAAAAGAGAATTCCGATCCAAGATCCATGAAAAATTGTTCTGGATCTCAGATATACTTTGCCTAAAAACTGAACAAGATCCTGAATGTAAAAATGATCCTGATTCTGGATCCCTATTGTGTAAACACTGATATAAAATGATCTCGATCATGGATACTCTTCGTCTAAAATCTGATTAGGCTGTTTAATACCTCCCGTGTAAATCTGATCCATATCCTAGTTAATTGTTGTCCACAACCTAATCTGATTCATGGTTACATTCTGTATAAAATCAGATCAAACCTGAAAAATAAGAATTTGGAAAATTAACCGGATTCTGGACACTTCCTGTGCAAAATAGACAATCCTTGTATTGAAATTTGTTATGGTCAAAGAAAAATAGTTTAAAGGGACTGTTTGCAAAATTTCAGGCGACCTTCCATCCATGCAAAAATAGCAATGCCCGATCTACAACGGTTCCCTTGAAACCTTAATCTGATTAAAACTGTGAAAGATACTGTCTTATTTTCTGACTCGAAAGTGTTTATTTATGTGAGTGTCTTCATTGCTTCTTAAAAAGTCACACTCACATTCGCAGAGAAACTGTAAATTAAACAGTTCAAAGAAACAAAAACATTGATATTTAAATTGATACTTGATCAGACAAAGCTTTCAAGCTGGTACCGTTGTAAATCGGACATCATCTTTTAGTGGAGGGTCACTAGAAATTACGCTTACAGTCTGTTTAACTGTTTTTCAACTTATTCAGTTTAACCCGACCTTTGGACACTGATTTTCAATATTTTTAACTGAATTTGAGATATCTCCTGTCCAAAATCCGACAGATCCTGGTCTTAATAAGTTCTTTTTCATAGTTAAATTTTGACAAAACCCCGTGTTTGGAGTTCCATCTTTTGTAATAAGCTGATAAAAACAAAAATGTCAATTTAAACTGCCTTTTGTGACCATCAGTGGCTTGTTTGGTATCGGAACATTTAAAAATTTAAATATCGTCATTAATAGACGTTTTCCTAGTATGGTGTTAAACCCAGATAAAATAGATAATATCTCATTAAAGCTTTTAACGACCTGGACACTTACATTTTATTATTTGAGTCCATGACGTTGCAATATCCTTTCCATCTTAACATATATAGAGATTTTAAATGAAATCAATACCTTTAAAAGATCTGATGGTCATTTATTTAACCCACCCACTTTATGTACTTACCAAGGAGAAATAGAATTAATTGCAGATGTTCGTTTACAGGACAATTCAAACTTTGTAAACAATAACTAAAATTGTAAATTGCATTCTGGAAATCCAAACTGCAATGTTTAATGAAAAAAACCGCCCTATACCTTTATTTCTATTTCTATTTTTGTTGTGGGACCTCGTGTGACCCTAGAGAAGGTTTATGGATGATTGAATTTTCAAAAATTTGCCTCTAACATATCCGAATTTTGAAAATTCTGAAATACACTATTTTTGTTTTTAAATCCGCGTAACTTTGTCTTGTTTTTGTTTTGTTTTACAATGTATACAAAGAGAACATGTTTACTATTGAAAAAGAAGATGGACGCGAAGCGCCAAAAGTCTAAGTTTTCTATATTTATTTTTGTTTTGGTTCCGCAATTTACAAAAAATGTGTAGGAAACGCCATCATGCATTGTTGGGATCCGTTTAAGAGTTATTTCTTCATTACTCTTTAAACTTAGGCTATTGTTTAGTTAAATACTGTTATTAACCCTATTCAGACTGACGTCTGGTTTACCCATAATAGTCTGGGGGGGGGACCCTCCCTATCTATTTTCTTAATGTGATACAAATTTTTAGTTCATTAGATCTAGGGATTTACTTAAATAATCTGCAAATTTTTTGTTGCAAATTTGCAATATTGCAGTTATTTATTGCAATATTAAGTTATTAAGCAAAAAATGTGCAAAAACTAAAGTTAAATTATACATTTTTATAAAGCCCTTGCCACGGCGATATATGCATAAATATTTGAAAAATTTTCTAAGACTAAATTTGTATTCAAGAAAAACTGAAAGTGTGCTAATCCTCTTTAAAGGCTTCTGTGCAAAAATCGATGCAAAATTTCTTCGCAAAAATTGAGCAATCTGCTTTCTTTTGTTCAAGGCTTTCTAAAGAGCTATAAATAGTCTAAGTCCAATGACCGGAAGTGGGTCTAAATATAGATATAGATTTAGTATAGTAACTGTAAAATAAGGCATTGTTGGTATAAAAGCCCCGCTTCAAGTCTTAAGTGAGGGGCATGTGATAGTTAGAAAAGTCAAACAATTTGATCAGCCTCAGACCAATATTTTTATCTCCCAAAAACGTCAGGGGGGTTCCCAGGGACCTGGGACACCCCCCCCCCCCCCCCATGGTTAAGAGCATCTACTATTTACAGGGTGACACACAAATGTTGTTAGATAATTAGCCAGTTAGAAATTATTTTTATGTAAATTGTTTACCTTTTGTTTTGTTAATATTTTAATTTTCTTGTTTTATGGCTTGTTAAACCCCCCTGAATGGTAGCATTTTGGTTTAATCTTAACAAAGGATTGGAACAGGAAGTTTAGTTTGAATATACTTCATCATTTTAGATTTTAGGACAGCTCTGGGAATAGTTGTTGATTTTGTTAGATTCTACTTTTAAAGGGATTGTAAGCGTAATTTCTTGTGAACCTCAATGCAAAGATGACACTTTACGATTCACAATGGTACCCTTGAAACCATAATTTATTAAATAATAAAATAATAAAATATGTGGAATGATACTGTCGTTTTTTTTTACTCAAAAATTGTTCATTCCTGTAAATAACTCATTCTCTACTTTTAAACAAGAAATGCGCAAGTCACTTTCGCAGAGAAACCGCAAATGAAAATAAACAGTTCAAAGAAACAAAAACCTGCATATCTAATTCACACGTGATCAGACAAAGCTTTCAAGGGTACCGTTGTAAATCAGGCATCGCCAACTTTGCAGGGAGGGTCACTTGAAATTGCGCTTACAGTCCCTTTATTTAAAAAAAAGTTTTTAAAATAGCTCTAACTTGGACTGTGGACGTTATTTGCATTATAAATATTTAACCGTAATATTATCAGAGCTGAATGAGATTCTGATTTTCAAACTGAACATTGCTTATTTTCAGTTGGGATTTCTTTATTTATCAATTGCCGATTTTTGCTAACAGAAGAAGATGAACGGATTTGCTAGATTTTAGTCATTCAGCTTAAGGTTAAAGGGTACCGTTGTGAATCGGACATGCCACTTGATGAATAAAGAGACATTTGAAATTACATCATATTATTATTATAAGAAAGATTTTTTAAACTAAAATTACTAAATAAGTCTTGGATTTTGAGTAAAATACTGTTGAATGAATGTTCTGAATGAAAAAGGAAATATTTATTTGTTTTGTTATGTTTATCTGTATTAGAGGCTTTGTGTGAATCTTAAACCGTCATAGGAATAACACCTTTCATTCATACAAACAGCCGTAATATTATATAATTTATTTTTATTTGTACTTTCAGAATTTGTTACACAGGAAAATGTATTTTTTAATACTTAAACTCTGGCCCTTATACTACCCTTTTTTAAGAAGCTTTGTAAAAAATTAATGATTCTTGAAATCAAAACTTTATCCATCAAAAATCAATCAAAAAGATTCCTGAATTTTTAAAGAAATTTTAAAACAAACTGATTTTATTTTCAGACTGTGAAAGAACCGAATTCGTCCGAGTTCCCAAGCAGAAAACAAGGTAAAGTGTCGTCTTTATTTGATCCTCCGAGTTCCCAAGCAGAAAACAAGGTAAAATGTCGTCTTTATTTGACATAAAGACACTGAAAGTCACTGTTGAAAGTGCAACTTAGGATTCGGATTAGGATCCGGATCTGTTGGATCACCAGCATTTTAATTCCTGGATCCGTATCCAAGGGGAAAATTATAAATAATTTACTAACTTTTAAATTGTTTAACAGCTTCAGCTAAAAAATAAGCAAACCCCCCCACCTTTTTTTTAATTCTTAAAAATCAGTAAATCATGAAAATATTTGCATCCGGATCCATTATATTTCAGTTTAGATCCAGGATCAGCATCCAGATCCGCATTAGAATTAAATGTATTCTAAGCAGTGCAAGTTGAAAGTCCCCACCACTCCATATTTTGTTTCATGAGCCTTTGTGCAATTATGAATAATAAAACTTTTATACCCTTTCCTGGCTTGGTTAGCCCGGGTTTTAGTAATTGGTTATTGGGATGCGGAGCAGCAAAATTCAATAATATATTATTTGCGACAAAATAAATTTTTCTTTTCATCTTACTTCATACTTACTAGACTGGGGTTTTTAATTTTACTAAACACTGATATTTTCCATATCCAAGGCATGCTGACCCCTCCCCCCCAGGACAATTCAAACTTTGTAAACAATAACTAAAATTGTAAATTGCATTCTGGAAATCCAAACTGCAATGTTTAATGAAAAAAACCGCCCTATACCTTTATTTCTATTTCTATTTTNAAACGTGAGGAAACGGTGTTAATATGTTTCCTTTTTCAAATTACCGAAATCAGGTTGAAGCCCAGGGCAATATGCTCAATCAACATAAAGGTGAACCAAAAATTCACAAAAGGGTTTGATTTTTGTGCAAATCCAATTTTTATCAGACATTTTTTTAATGCATTTTAGACAATTTTATAAATTAGATTTTTTTGGAACACCTGACACCTGAATCAACATGGCTGCCAGTGATATTAACGCTTTAGTTTAGACAGATATCAATCTATCAATCTATTAGGAATGCCTGGATTGATCTCATAACAGCCTGTTGCGCTAATTTATCTGTTCTGTCTTGGGTCGGAGGAAGTCTTAGTAAGATGTATTATTTGGAATAATTAAAGGAGATAAAAACAAAATGATTGATTGATGGATTAATTGATTGATTTCTAGGATCTGATTTGGATAAGAAGAGGAGACGGTATACTCTTGATCAGATTGAAAGAGAGGAGTTTAAAGAGACAGAGACGGAGATATCTGAACCTGAGGTAGGATTTCCAGTTTATAGATTTTCATAATACAAAAAATAAGTTCTTTTTAAAAATTTTTTTTATATCCTTACAAGATTCCGACGAATGAGTTCTTTCACTAATTAGCACAAAAAAATAAAAAAATTTCCCCGCTTGTGATGGCCTATTACGGATTTTATACATTCCACTCTATTGGTTGAATTTACACACTTTGCAGGATACTTACAAAAATTAAACTAGTCTTTAGAAAAATAAAAAGAGTAGATGAAGTATTGCATTGATCTCAATATTCACAACTCCAAAGTTTTCAGCACAGGTCAGGTATTTTTTGTAGAACCTTGCTAAACAGTAGGCTGGAGAATATGTTATTAAGTTGGTAAGTAATTAAGGATGTTTGGAGGGGGGGGGGGCAATTATTAATAGAGACAAAATATGTTTCATACATAATTAATTTAAGAAAATTAGGTAGGGTTAAATCTATAAAACATGACAATGTACAAATACAAATGTAAATAATTAAATTTCTATTCAAAGTTAAAACTAAGTTTTACAATGATTGGTTAGAAACAGTGCCACACATGCCTTGTATTTACTTTAAAGCCATAAAAGCCTAGATTTATATTTAACTGGATTGACAGCTGAATGCTTGTTTCGTTTAAAAGTCTTTATTTATAGATTGGTATTGACAATAAATGCAGAAATAAAACATTACCAGTACTAAAGAACTATAAAGGACATTTCCTATGCATCATGTGCAATCAATTCTAAAAATATTTTGAAGAGTTACGGTGGGTGGGGCAAGAAGGCGCCCCCCCCCCTCCCCAAGTATCACAATTTAGTACATCTCAATTTCTTCTGAAATCAATTATTTCTGATTGGTTCCAAGATTATTTACACCTTAACCAATTCATTGTATGAATTGATTTAGCAAAAGTGGGGGGTGGTAGGTGTTGCAATTGTTATTGCATATCTCATCCTTTCCCGTGAAAATTTTTTCATATACTTGTAGAATTTTGGTTTTTTAGCATTTAGTATGAGTATCTATTGGATACTCTTAAAAAGGTTGCTGACTAGAAGATTAATTTACCACCTAGTGCACTGTGAAAAATGGTGTTGAATTAAATCCTGTGGGTGGCTTTGTATGCCATCTTTGGGGACATAAACAGCCTCTTACCTCCCCCCCCCCTGCCCCAACTTCTTACTAGCACTTCGTCACGCATTATGAATTCAATGCTACAGCCACTTTGATGTTTTAATGGGAAATTATATTTAATATGAATTCAAGCGTTGACATCTATGTGTCCTAAGTAGAAAGGGACTTTATATGCTTATATTTAAGGATTTGAAAGGACAGGGGGATAAGCTGATTTTAGAAAACATCAATATTCTTTTATTGGTTTCTAAAACACAAGTATACTGACCATTATTTAGATAAAAATTAGTGGTTAATTTTTGAATTTTAAAAGCAAGATTTTTTTATTTAGATTTAGACATTGCAAAGTTTAAGATATATGATATTGTTTAGATTAATACTCATAGTCAAACGGATAAAAGGTCCAAATAACAGATAATTTATTTTTTTACTAACTTATTTTTACATCTCCGAACTAAGATTGTTATGTTCTCTGCAATTGTTATCAAAGATGTTCCAAAACATATTCCCAGTATTCCACCAATGGCAGCAAAAACATCAACCAACGACTACAATATTTTGATAATTTTTAATGTTTGCTTAATTAATCATAAGTGGGTGGATGAGCTCAAAAATTCTTGTGGGTATTTGTGCATAATGATAACAAAAAATAGGAAATAAAAATATTGTGCTTGCTATTTTTAAAAAAAGAAATATATGAAGTTACCTTTCCTGTGTTGACAGTGATTATTTCAGAAGTATGCTTGTAGGAAATAACAGCATACTGAAAAGACTCGTCTCTTCCTTCATTACTTTAAAACATAAATTTTTTGTTTGGATCCTAAAGCAACACTATTCATTGTTCATTTATCTTCTTTAAACTTACTTAAATGATAAATCAATAGTCTTCAGTGTGATATCATAGTAGCTTTCAATACACTGGACCGGACATACTGAATCATTCCTAAACAAATTAATAAAACTGAAGTCCTCACTTTTACTAATTTTATTTGTTTTGTTTACACTTTAGCTTTAATGTTCCACACGGACTCTCCAATTTTTGAACTATCTTCTGGATCACAATATTTTGAGCCCTGTAGTTTTTGTCCAAATAATATGAAGGAACAGTTAAACTTTCGCACAGAAGTTTTCTGCATGTTTTCCCTAAAAACATTACATTCAGAACTAAGTATTAAAAATTATAAAAACAGACTCAGAACTAGATCCTTAGCAATGAGCTTCAGGTTATTCAAACATTAATAGTTTACCTAACACAGTCTTCATGCCTGTATGCTAGATCATTATTGCATTGATAATCTTCTATAGCTCTGTGCTGATTTGTTCTCTCAATTGTCTGCTTTTCAACCAAAACAATTGTGTAGCCATTGATTTTTAATGGTGTTAGTTCCTTGTATGCCAAAGCATACATGTTCATCGTTTCATCGTAAACATGAACAAACATGTTAGAATAGAAAGCAGCATCATCGCTGGCTATGTTAAGGTCAATTTTATTAATTCTTGAAGTCTTGGAGCGGAAGTCAAGATTGATTGCTTTTCCATGTCCAGAAAAGGGTCCGTGGCTGGCGAAGCATTTACCACCAATGCTGTAGTGATAGGTTGGGAAGTCTCTTGTGCAACTGGCATAGCTGGATTGAGTGCTGATGACATAATCTTCACAAGTAAACGTGACAAGGTCCAGAAGCTTGTGCAGGTCATTGTTGACGGAATTTAGATGGTGATAGTATTCAGTTCGAAGTTGATCCCTTTTTTCTGCAGTCATTTTCTTCATGTTGTCTGGATAGGGTTGGAGTAAATAGGTCATATAGGAGACCAATTCTTGAGAAATTCCATTCTTCGCAGCCTAAAATAATGTTGCAGCGGGTCAAAAATTTGAACGATTTCAGTGATTTGGTTGCAAACATAATAAAATTGTGAATTTCTACTTTTTTAGAATAATTTTCCATAATGTTTGTTTATTTTGCTTGACAATTAAATGATAAAAAAAAATTCGTTTTGGTTTTCTTTAGTTGAAAAATATAAATTTTGGGAACTGAGAAAACCAACTTCAGTATAAAATTGAATCATTTTTTATGAATGCAAATTAAAAAAATTAGAATTCTAATTTCATCCAATATTTCGATAATTTAAAAACCTTTGTAAAGTCCCATGGTGCTTCATCACAAAATTTTATAGTAAGAATTGGTTCTTTTCCATTCTTGTTCATGTTGATGGAGTAAGTAACAGAGTTAAACCCAGGATCGGATAGATAGGCCTAAAAAGACTTTATTTTTAATTGAACAAAATTGTAATTGATGTTTATATACTTTGATGGATAAAGAGGAGAAAGCACATGCCACGATTATGCTGAAAACAAGAACTAAATATTCAAACCAGGTTTCCTTAAGTTTATGAAAAAAGTAGCAAACTTCATTTTTTAATGATGTTTTACTTCCTTCCATGGTTTTTAACGCACTGTTAAAAACTGGCACCTACAACCTTTCCCCTCTTTAGATAATCGAAACTCCAATGTGTTATTAAATAAAAAAATATTTGAAAAATGTCATAATTAATTTTTTGTTTCTTCCAAACAATAAATTATCTACTAATTAATTGTTCCCAGCTCAATACTACAACAAGATTTGAAGTGGAAGAATTTATAAATATTTGGATATTAATTTAAAAAATTTAAAAGTTGAGTTTATAAATATATAAAATTATATACCGCCTGTATTTAGCCCTGCCCAGAATTACGAAGGTGTTGGCAGAGTTGAAATAATTAATTTATTCAAGAAGACAAGGACATATTTGTTATAAAGAGACAGGGGGACAAATAGACTAATAGATTCTACGGATATACTCAACTAGGGACAATACTGTTATTTAATGTGACCAATTCCATTCAATCAGGAGCATGTCTGATTCATTACAGAACCCTTTAAACCATTATCTCATCCATACTGTGGAAGATATCTTCGTTTTTTAGCTAGCTTGATTATTTCCTTCATCGTTCTTTAACCAAAAATGCGCAAGTTAAGTGGCCTCAGATATGAAAAAGGAGACATTTTCATAATCGTTCCATAAATAAAGAAAAAGACTGTAGTACCTTTTATACATTTTTTTTCTTCTGGGNGATATGCGTAGGTGTTTGTAAACAATGGGAAGGGGGGTTGCCACTACAAGTGTTTATTTACTTACAACGCTTTGTTTTACGCATTTTATTATCTAGCTACGCAAGGCTTTCTACCTCGCTTCCTGTGAATCATCAGAAAACATTGTTTTAAATATTTTCAGTTAGTATCGATCCTTCGTGGTATCATGTAATACTCAGTCAATCCATTATATAGACAAACTTTTTCATCTAAATTTTTTCCGCAGTTAAACAATTTAAACTTTTAAATTTTTTAACGAGTTTTTATTTCAATTTAAAAAAAGTGTTTGTTGTAATTTGTATGAAAAGATGGATCTAATTTTTTTCAGATCACATAGTTTAAAGCTAGTAAAACACGATGTACAAAATACATTGTACTACAAAGTGATCAAGTACATGAATAATAAAATGTGAAACTTTTAAGTTATAAAAAGTTGTTTTTTGTAAAAAATGTAAATCTATAGAATAGCTAACTTACTAATAGGTAGGTAACTAAGAAACAATTTAAATTCAACATTTCATAAAAAAAATTCGATCAAAAATTTTAAGTAAATTTTCAGTCATGTTAAGAGACGTTGACATGATTTTTTTTTATGATATTTAAGGAGACGCGGGGGGATTACGGCNGATAGAAAGGTTGTAAGCTGAATAATCGATAATTATAATTACACCTGTAAAAGCTGTTTACTTTATGTTCATACGCCAGGGTCAAGGGTACAATATATAATATGACAATCAAAGCAAACAATTTTCTTTTCTTAGAGGGACTGTCAACGTAATTTCAAGAGACCCCCCCCCCCTGGTGAAAATTCGCATGCACGATTCACATCAGTACACAGTTGAAACCTTAATCTGAACATCAAGATGGAGATGTCTTTCTTTGGCTTTGCTGCATTAATCCGCAAGTATGGTTTGCTGGCGAAGTCTATTGTTGTGTATCAATCATATTCATTTTTAAATGGAGGGTGACTAGAGATTACGTTTCTTAAAGTATAAATATCAAAGATGATACTGCATTGTCTTGTGTACAATGTATTGCACTCTCTGGATAAACTGCGTAAAATTGCACATTGCGTAATCAATCCCTGCAATTTTCTCCTCTTACGCAAAAAGTGCCTATAAATGAACTAAAACATGTCACGTGTTTCTAATGGGTTAAACATTGTCACGTTTTCCCCATCAATTAATTCCATTCAGGTGTTATTACTTCATGTTTAAGCATGCAAGGGAAAATGTAACAGTTTAGGAAAAAATTATGCTAACGGTTGTGGCTTTTTCATAAAATACATATTACGTTTACGTTACTTTAAATCTGGGCAATTATTTTATACATTTTGTGACACTGATAGCAAACGACAAAAGAAAATCAATGTGTCGTAGCGAACTAGCTATTTGTATGGAATACATCAAAACGTTTTTAGTCTTTTATGTTTTCTCTTTCTTTTGAAATTGCCATTTATGTAACTTTCTTCTAATTTTCGTTTTAATTTTTTCTTTTTTCTGTCCCTTTTTTCCTTTAAGTTTCAAACATGGTTTTTCACCCTTAAAACGTGCAAATTTTGTCCATTGAAATATTTCTCCCCCTCCCCCCGTTTTAACCCTGATAAATGTGTCGTGCACGACGTGTAATTCAATAATCACCTATTGCCAGCATGAACGGGAAATAAACGTTAAAATATGAAAAAACTATTGCTGTGATAATGATTTGGAAAATCTTGAATAGTGCCGAGCCATTGTTTAACAATTTGTCCAACGCACAATAGACCCAAGGATAGAATTAAAATAATTATTTCTTGATTTTTAAAGATGTTTTTTTTTGCAAAACTTAACTTATACACTTGTATGATGTATATTGTATAATACTCATTGTGGAAAATGGTTTAAAATAAAAATAAGATATTTCATGAATATATTTTGAAGTTCACAGTTCTGTTTAAACAATGAANAAAATCACATTTTTAGCACACTTTAGTGCCCAGATTTCAAGGTTTTGCATTAGACAGTAAGCAGGGTGGCCAACATTTTTGAGAAAAATCCGTATTTTTGATTTGATTTCTCATTTTATTATCATTCATTTTTCTTCGTGTTCGTTTGTGAGCAAAGGCTGACCTTATATGAACAAAAATGACCTCTGTACAATGTACACATGATAAAGATAATAAAGCGGATGAAAAAAAATCCCGATAAAATAAAAAAATACAATTTAAATCTGCCTGCTTGTTTTATTATGGAAGCTATTCTTTTTATTTTCTGAATTGTGAAGGGTTTCCTTAATTTAACATTTTAGTAAAATGACAAGTAAATCAGACATTGCCATCTTTGCATGGAGGGTAACTTAAAGTTACGCTTACAGTCCCTTGAAGTTAAGTTTCTTTACAAAAGGAAGTATAGTCTGGTTGTAAATAGATGAGATCTAGACGGAGATGGAAGTGGTAAACTGTTAGTAAGTCATTATGATGTTGGTGGTTGTGAGGGGGGGGGGGATATGGATGTTTTTTCTTTCAGGGGCAAAATTTGGCCTTCTGTAAGAAAAGATAAAATGTTTTTAACATTTTAATTAAACATTTGCTTTTAACAAAATTTGACCCTGGCAGAAGATATTTGTAAAAACCCGACCAAAGAAGGATCTAATACGATGCCAAAATGAACGTGTTGGTAAGTTGTAATTACCGTTTTTGGAATTAAGATATTGCAAAGTTTTATAAACGCAACCTTTATTATCTAAAATCCTTACTCTACAACACATACTAGCTGAATTCCCATGATTTATATACCTGAGTCGTCAGGTTAATGGGTTTACTCTCTAATTAACTCTGTAGAAATGATTATTAATGAACTGTTTTACAAATAGTTCAACCACTGGCCAGATCTGCCCTTAAATGCCTTAATTACTGCGATGTAATGATACTCTAATGGTGCTTTTGAGTTTTTTGTTGATTAAACTAATATTTTACAAATGGTTTTTAGAGATTGAATTTAAACTCATTTCACGAATTTTTGTGTAATATACACACTAATATTCTGAAAATTTGCAATTGTTGTTTTTTGCTGAATGTAATCCTTCCCTCCTCCCGTCTGATTACATTCTCTACCCCTTCCCCACCCACCTCTGTCTAGTGCCTGCCTAAATATTTTTAATAATGATTCTTAATTATTCATCGAATTTTTCCTTTTTTGGTAGTTTGACGATTGCATCAAAATAAAGTTAAACAGTAAACAGGGTTGCCACTGCTCCTCAATGTTCAGAATTTAAAAACAAATTACATCTTGCTTCTGATGAATTTTTCTTATTGATTATTCTTCTATTCACATATCCCAGGTTTTGCAATAAGACAAGTATTGTTCGCTACATCTGTATGTTTAGATGACTTTTCATTTAATCGACCCCCTCCCCTTCCCTTTATTAATAATTCCATCTTGTCGGAAGTCCCCCTCCCGCAGTTTTAATCAAACCTGCTTTTTAAGAACATTTTTTTTCACACACCCATATTACGCAAACCTACGATGTTTCAATCGAAAATTTCTGGTTTGGTTTTGGGAGGTTGCAGTTAAGAAAATATATAGCTGGGTATTAGGAGGTTGCAATCTAGAATTCTGGATAGTGAAAGACTCCTCGCCCCCAGGGCTACTAAAAATGCTCAATTTTAAATCCCAAACAGTGTATTCCTTGAATTTACATTTATCACTCTGAATTCCTGAAAGGGGTTCACTAAACGTACTTTCCTGATATCTGCGACTGTTTCCTATTTTTCTTTACGAGTTCGGATTGAAATTAGGCCGACCATATCTGCTAAATGTTAGATAAAAACCGATATCATTTATGGATTCATTGATATTCGTTAACTTTTTCATACTTAAGATAACCCTTTCAAAGCAGCTGAATTCCTTTGCAGCATCCAAAAACCTTTTAGCTCATTAATATCGATGATTATAAAACAAAGCTTTAAAGCATGTCAAAATTAATAAGGATAAAGTTTTTTTTCTTCTTCAATTTTCTCATTATATTTTTAAGATTAGTTTTAATTTTAAGTATATATAAAACCGTATCCACTATCCACCCTTGGTAATTTAATTAGTGGAATGGCCATTGCACATTGTACACTGCATATATTTATTGTTAATTCTTCTGTTCGTTATATTATATCTACTATTCATATATTATATCTACTGTTCTTTATATTATATCTACTGTTTTTTAAAATATCTACTGTTCATTATAATATATCTACTATTCATATATTATATCTACTGTTCTTTATATTATATCTACTATTCATATATTATATCTACTGTTCTTTTTATTACATCTACTTTGCATTATATTATATCTATTGTTCTTTATATTATATCTACTGTTCATTATATTATATCTACTATTCATATATTATATCTACTGTTCTTTTTATTACATCTACTTTGCATTATATTATATCTATGGTTCTTTATATTATATCAATGTTCTTTATATTATATCTCTGTCCATTATACTATATCTACTGTATTTTTATTTTATAAACTGTTTATTATATTATATCTGCTATTCATTTTATTATATCTACTGTTCATTATGATATATCTATCGTTCATTATATTATATTAACTGTTAATTATATCATATCTGCTTTTCATTATATTATATCTACTGTTCATTATATTATATTTACTTTTCATTTTATTATAACTACTGTTCATTATATTTTATCTACTGTTCATTATATTTTATCTACTGTTCATTATATTATATATACTGTTCATTATATTATATCTACTGTTCATAATATTATATCTACTGCTCATTATATTATATTTACCGTTCATCATATTTCTATTAATTATCAATCAATGTTAATATCTGGTCAAAGGTTGCAGTTCAAAATACAGAGAATGGAATTAAGTCGGTTGTTTTATAAATAAGTGTGATTTTACTGCATTTAAGTTCTGATTATAGAACTTAAGCTCTGATTTCGGTGTAATAAGTCTGGATTGAGTTAAGTTTTATCTTGACATATCTTGCATTTATACACTAGTTGCACTCTTACAAGATACTATCTTTATTAACTAACTATTCAGCTATCTATTTATTCATATTTTCCTCTATCTATTATTTCTCTATATATAATAGATCATTATAATTGGACAATATTATCTTTTTTTTCCCCGTAACAAAATCATTTTTATTGGGTATTACTTTCTATGTAATAATTTCTTTAATCGGAATATCAAACATTTTTCAATACAACCTTAATTATTAAAAAAATCGCATTTATATTTGATTATCAACAGATTATTACTTATTACTTCCTTTTTTTTGTTTGCCCTTTTTTTTATTTGTGAAATGATTCTTTAAAAATTAAAAAACATATTCCTATCCATCTTTTTTTTTTTAAGAGATCGCAATTGTTTCCCTACTGAGCCTATTCCTACTTCCTAGTTTGAGTGACTTAAACGAGTGACTGCAAAGTATCGTAATTAGACTTAAACGAGTGACTGCAGAGTATCGTAATTAATCTTAAGAATATTTCTCAACCATTTCTTCTTAATTTCTTACTTGAACTATTTCTTTTCTTCTCCTCTATTATTACAGTTATTTAATATATTTCTGTCGAGGGATAAAGAGTTTGTATAAGAATAGTGAACCACTTGTTTTAAACCCAAGATAATAATGCATAAGTATATGGCAGGATGTATAAAAAATATTCACCAAAAATCAACGTTTAAACATGGATTGGAATAAAAAAACGATTTTTTTCCTGTCTTAAAATTGTTGAAATTAACGCTACTAACTTTTTAGTTCTCCCTTAGTATACTTTGGACTCTATTCAAGCCAAGTAATTGATCTAATCATGACCTAGGCTCTGAAAATATACATATATACTGAGAGATATTCTATAAGATAAAACCTTACATAGATCCAGACAGTTATAAAAATTATGCATTGAAGTACTTGCCACCTTACTCACTCATACACTTACTGGACATTTTAGAACTGCCATGCACTGTGTTTGTTTCAAGTTTCAATTGAAACGTAGTAATTATTACCGTGCACTGTTCTATATTTACCAATTTACCATCAGAACTAGTTTTTAACCTTATAGTTGTATAAAAAATGAGAGCCGGTTAAAGCAAATATGTTGTGATTATTTTTCCTCATTTAAAGCGTTCTACTTTTTCCTCCTTTTCATCCTTCAACATTAGTTTAATGAGTTCCATGAAGGCTGTACTTACTTCACAGTTTTTCATTAAAGGGACTGTTAGCGTAATTTCAAGTGACCCTTCAAGCATTATAGCAATTCTCAATTTACAAGAGTACTCTTCAAACCTTTGTCTAATCAAGTACTTTTTAAGGAGAATAAAGAATTTGTAACAGAGATTAATGCGGTTTGAAAGTAGAAATTGTAATTTTTGTTAAAATACTTGTGTTTAGGAGGGAGTTGATGATGTGAATTCTGATTTTGATCTTAACTCTCTGATCGAGGGGGTAGTTGATGACGACTCAGAGACTGACAGAGTCGATGAAGATCTTGGTGTCGACGAGGGGCTGGGTGTCGACAAGGAACTTGAAAGTATTCAGCGTGCGAGTAGAGGAAAGGTTGTTCGCTACCTGGAACCTTTAAAGGTATTTTAAATCGTTTCATTTAAAAGTTTCCATCTTATATTTAAAAATTTCTAGCACTCATTCACCAGTTTTGACTTTTATTCATAAGTTTCCATTTTTTATTTAAAAGTTTCCATCTTTTAAAAAATGTTACATTAGTTTCCATCTAGTTTTCATAAGTTTCCATCTTTTATTTAAATGTTTCCATCTTTTATTTAAAAGTTTGTATCTTTCATTTCTAAAATTCCATATTTCATTCAAAAGTTTCAATATTTCATTCATTAGTTTCAATATTTCGTATATTAGTTTCAATATTTCATTCATTAGTTTCATCTTTCGTTCACAAGTTTCCATTTTACGTTCATAAGTTTCCATCCTTTAGTTCATTAGTTTCCATCCTCTAATTCATTAGTTTCCATCCATGTTATCTGCCCCTTCCATCGGACCCTGATCTGATTCTGATAAATAATGAATTTGATATCAATGTTTTTCTTCATACCATACAGATACTTTTTAGCAAACGTTCACAGCAAATTTCATACTTAGTACTTAAAACTTAGCTTGATTTGTAAGATTGAAAGAGCAGGAGCTATATTTCTATCTTGTTTAAAATTTCACTTACATTATTTTAATGGTATTCAGTATGGTATCTTACATCTTGATTAAGCATACTAAAGTCTAGGCTAAGATTTTTTAGTTCCTTGTTCTACTCCTTGTTTCCTTCTTTGCCAAATAATTAAGTT